>NW_010333945.1:0-5999 GCF_000700745.2 Antrostomus carolinensis
AATCCCTAATATTCTGTGATTCTGTGAACTACAGGCATCCACAAAACCTTCCAACCCTCTGGCCTTTGTAAGCCTTCTTGCTCTTAGCTTCTAGCATGCCCATTATCAAGAGCCTCCAAGCAGCGGGTTCGCAGGAGAGCCAAGCCTGGCTCAGACAGAGATGTGAGTCACCTGCTCTTCATGCACCTCATGCTTCTGCTCTCCCTTCTCGTTCCTCCGTTGCAGCGTGCAGGAGCCACTGAAGCTGCACATCCCCGCTCAGCCAGGAAAACTGCCTTTCACAGGCATGCTGCAGCTTGTCAACACAAGGAGCAAAGCCCAAAAGGCAACATCCCAAGTGTCTGCTACTAATAACCTTTGCAATCAAATGGCCTTTGCTCAAACAGTCCCAAGGATTTTACCACTCTCCTCTTCCCACCAAATTCAAGATCAGCTCATTCCCAAAGTCACCATTGGTGCTGCTTGTTCCACTTCCTTTTTCCTTTTACTCTTTAAGCCACTTTGGTACAACAGTGACTCTTCAACAAAGAGATCCATGTGCACAGATCTTTAAACCAGTACTTGGAAACTCAGTTGTTTCATTGCTAGACCATTTAACATAGGAGATGAAAGGAGAGCACAAAACAGACACTTCATCCCTTCAAAAGTGAGAAAAAAATGTCAATTTGCTAATCATATGTTGACTAGATTAGCAGCAAAGGCGCATGAACTCTAATCAATGAGTAACTACAGGCTCCTTTTCATATCAAAAGGGGAAAAAACCATCAGGCAACAGCTGTGGCTCCTGAATCAGAAAAATACGGAAAGGCAGAGGGAGTAGTTTCAAACCTCGTTCCCTGGCTGGCGGGACACATGGGGAATGCTCCAGACTTTGCAGGTGAGGACTCCACTGAAGTCACACATACATGCTAAAACCCACCCCTGGAAACACCGGAAGAGAGATAGATTCAAGCTCAAGTATACTAAAAACAATAGACAAGAAAAATAACAAAACCCAAACCAGTATGCAATCAGAGTACGCTAACATAAGCTGGGTAAGAATAGGAGTATTTCCATGGAACTTCAGCTAATGCTGTTCAGAATGCTAAACTCTGAGGCCCAAATTCTTCAATGCTGAGGTGGAAACTGAGGGCTCATGAGCAGAAGAAGGGCTGGCAGAGAAGAGCTGTTGGAGGAGAGGACTTCTCTCTACATGGAGAGCCAAAGGGGACATTGTATGCTCAGGGCTGCTAACCCCAGAAGGTGGGTGCACAGCCATGGGGCTAGCAAAGCAAGGCACTCGGGGCTTTGACTAGCCAGTGTCCCAGCTCTCCTGCAGACCTCCCTGTCCATGTGAACGAAGCACATCCACCATTGTCAGACAAGCTCCTGGAGAGGCACAGAGCCTGGTGCAGGACACACAGCCCATCTGAGAAGCTGGGTAAACACTCAGGCACTGAATCTATGCTAAATTCTCACCTGTCATGGTTCCACTGCTTCCAGGACCCTGTCTAGCCGGCTCAGAGGGATCTGGGGATGTGAGGGCAATCATGCTGTGATGGCAGTGCAAACACTCCCTCCACTCAGGAGAGGAAAGATTCAACAAATGACCATGTTTACCTGCTGCTATAGCCAGCCTCCACAGAAGTGAAAGGCTATTTCAATTGTGAAATGGAGGGTGATAAGAGCCACAAGAAAGAGGCTGAAATAAAATTTCACTGAAAGCTCGTTTTGTCCTTGCCATAGTTAGAAAGAGCTGGAAATACAAATGATACGCTTAATTCAAGTACTTAAATCCAATTTTGCTACTGAAGAGTGGTGGGCAGCAGGACCTTGTCTCTTTCTGAAGCTCTACGCACAGTGGCACCCATCCCACAGGCACCCCGGGTCCCCTGCAGCAAAGTCACCTGCCAGGAGATGAAAGCATGGGAGCTCCACGAGATCAGCTCTCAGCCCCAAGCCACTTGGTGGGGAACAGGCAACCATGGCTCAAGCCCCAGCACAGCCACTCATCGGCAACCCTGGCAGAGATGCCGAGGACCCAGGGGACAGCAGAGACTTGTCACCCCTCTGCCAGGTGCTTATCTGCTGCTGGCAAGAGCAGGATTGGAGACGGGGGTGCTGCTGATGCTACGGGGGTGCTGCTGATGACACATCCCCTTGGTGGAAAGAGGCCTTTGTGCTCAAAGGGGTTCCCATACAGGCCCTCACAAACAACCGATGCTTTTATCCCCCAGGCAGTGCTGTTAGGTGGGGAAATGCTGCTATTGTGCACTGCCAGCTGGGGAAAATAAAGAAATGAAATGGCTTGTCCACAGACGGGCAGGAGCCTGAAGCACAGCCAGGGATCAATCCGTACCTAATTCCAGTCTAGCGCCTGGCCAAACTTTAGCCTCCAACGCTGCCTAATACAGCACTAAAAATTCACATTCACAGGGAGTGGAGGAAGAAAACTTCTTCCGCAAAACAGAAGGGTTTACTCAAGAAAAACTGTTTTCCTCTGGATTTTCTTCCGTATCCCTTTTCGCAAGCACAAGGAACTTAAGCCTGAAAACTACTGCCAGCAAATAGAACCACCTAGAGAGGGAAAAGCAAATACAACAGATTAACTCCACCCCCAAGGAAGACAGAGCAAACACCAAAAGGAAATGCCAGCAGATTGTCAGCAAAGCTGAAGTAATGGGGGCTGTGTGACACCCCTGGAAATCAAGCCAAGTAATGTTTTATCTTAACAGCATCCTTTACATCCCTGCAGTGCCTTCAGTGTGCAGAGTCCTAGAAAGCCCCCAGTTCTTTCCCTCCCGAGTACCAATAATTAATAACCACAACCTAGCAGGCAAGCGAGCAATTCCCTCTGGTTCCGATAAGAGGAGCTGACATCTCTCTAACCCCAGCCACCTCCGTTGTTTTATTCTTTGTTTATTGATCCTTTTATGCACATAATGCAAATTGACATTTAATAATTCAGCTGAGTTAATGGTGCTTAAATATTAAAAGGCTTTTCTCTTTTAATTAGCTGTAGCAAAATAGGCAACAAAGGAGTGCTAGATAGATGCCATTTAAAATGCTCTTGTCCAAGTTCCCTGGCATTTTTCTAGGGACAGGAAAGAACAGTTCATGGGAAATTTTGTACAAGTCTCCCACTGTCACCAGGAGGGTAACTAATCCATAGAAACACTTCCAGAAGCTTTGATTCATAGAGGATATTCATCTGTGTCAGCTCTTTGTTTTCTCTCCCTTCTGCTCTTCTCTTAATAAAGACAGAGGGAAGGGGAAGTGGCAGAGGGTAGAAGAAAAATCCTTCCCCATAAGAAACGCTGCTGCTGGTGGCTGGTACCCCGTGTAACACAGCACAGATGCGGATGCAGAACCCTTTTGATACATCATTGCGAGACCTGCAACAAGCTGAAAACGGAGCTAAAAGGATCAAGTACATGTAGCTAATTGAAGAGTTACAAACAGCACAGAAATCTTACAATTATTCCCTGGGGTAAGAATAACTAATCCAGGAAATTAAGTTAAGATTATTAAAAAAAAAATAAAAAATCCAGATGTAGCAGGGTAAGGGAACACACATTTATTTCTCTTCTGTTCATTATGCCAAGGGAGGGAAAATACACATTTTCTTTAAATCTCAAGTCTCATCTCAGCTGGAGCCAATGGCAGTAATACATCTTAGTCATAACGTTGCTGGTGTATGGCATCCCAACTGCAAAGATTTAGTACTGCTTGGGCTGTTTTAACTGTGCATATCTCCTCTCTTACTTAGTTCTCATTTTAAGTCCTGGATTGGTTGAGTTTGGGATAATGATCTCCCACCTGACCAAGAGCAAAACCATGTAGTCACAATAATCAGATATAGTAACTGGTAATAACTTAGTTTAACCACAAACTTATTTCCTTCAAATTTAGCCTAGACATAAGATTTCATTGAATTTTAATTATATGCCACATTTGAAGAGTCTGTGCTACTGCATTATTAAGTTAATTCCAGACAAAGAAAGAGGCTGACAAACACTAAATTCCTTACTGAGGACACTTTAAAAAAAATAATGTTAATTCAAACCAATTAATCGACTGACTTGCAAATTCTCTGCAAATTCATTCTTCCAATGATGACTAAGTACTGTAAATCTGTCGAGGGTAAGCTGCATTTTTCACACATAACAAAGAGATCAAATTCCCAGTTTACATGCAAAGTTGAGTTCATCCTTAACAGCAGAGCAGCTAGTTGCATTTCCACAAAACCCTGAAGTCACTGCTCTGAACCTGCCAGGAAGGGCATCATGGCAAAGGGTGTCACAGAATCACAGAATGCTGGGGATTGGAAGGGACCTCAAAAGATCATCTAGTCCAATCCCCCTGCCAGAGTAGGATCACCTAGATGATCACACAGGAAGGCATCCAGGCGGGTTTTGAATGTCTCCAGAGAAGGAGACTCCACAACCTCTCTGGGCAGCCTGTTCCAGTGGCCTGTCACTCTCACAGTGAAAAAGTTTTTCCTTATGTTTACATGGAACCTCCTATGCTCCAGCTTGAACCCACTGCCCCTTGTCCTACTGTTGGACATCACTGAGAAGAGCCTGGGTCCATCCTCCTGACATTCATCCTTTACATATTTTTAAACATTAATGAGGTCACCCCTCGGTCTCCTCCAAGCCAAAGAGACCCAGCTCCCTCAGCCTTTCCTCATAAGGGAGATGCTCCACTCCATCATCTTTGTGGCTCTCGATCATCTTTGTGTCCCCACGTGCAATGGCACCCAAGGGCTTCAGGATCATGGGAGAGGGCAGGGCATTGGTCCTTCTTCCCAGAAGTGACAGAGGTGTACAACATACCTTGTTCACCCTCAGCATCCCCCCCTGCATGCAGGAGAGGGCAGTGGTGCGCATATCAGAGTCAGCCCATTATATTTTTATGACTAATATTAAGGTGGGGAAATTCAGACACAGGAGCTGCTACTTTATCTCCCCTTGCACACAAATGCAAGAGGAGGGTCTTTCACAAGCCTCTTAGACATGGAGTACCTCCTGCCAGTCACTTTGGCAGAACACGGGGAACCCCTCCTTGCCTCTATAAGGCTCTGCACACAGGGAGCATTTTCTGTCACTTTGCATCTGCCACATGCTGCTCACACAGTGAAATATTCTTGACATCATAACAAACAGTTTGCATTGTTTCCCTTTAATAGATTATCCATCTACTCCTCTCCAGCTGTGCAACACATCTGTCCAAGCTGCCTCTCCTGGGCAGGCACTCCTCAACCCAATATTCAGCTTATTGTTGCTCAGGAGACTTAGGAGGTGCTGGGGGAGTAAATGCTTGGACAAGTTGCATCTTCAGGAGTTTCCAGAGGCAATAAAACACAAGCCTGTGTCCAGCCTCTTCAGCACCAATTTACCAGCTTTGGCCTTGCCTAGTCTCCCTTCCACCTGCAGCTGTTCTCAGTAAGATGGGGCCACTCTCAGGATGTCCATGTGATTAACTCACACAGTACTGCACGGCTGCTCCAGAGAACGGGATGGGCTTTGGGCCACCACTCAACCACCAGCGCCTGCTGTTAGTCTTAGGAGCATCCTGAAAGACATGGCAATGCTAGAGCTACTCTCATCCTGGCTATGTTGATGGAGCTCATTCTGACAAACAGCTGCAGCAGCTCAAACAATTAATCTATTTGGGGGAAGAAAAAGGGGAAAAAAAAAAAGAAGAGAAAAAGGAAAATGGACTAGTAAAGAGTTTTGAAAAAAACCCACCTGATTACAACTGAAACACAGGCAAGGAGAAGCAAGGCAGGTTGATGCTGGCTTGGCCGTTCCTTGGTGAGAGACTGGTAACAATGAACTTGGGAGCCAAAGTTACACAAAGCAAGGTTATGAATTTACTACTCTGCATCTGTGCGGAGACAAAAGATTGTCTGAAACACGAGAGGTTTGCAGAGGAAACTGGGGAAGCACTAATGCACATGGGACAGTGTTTAAAATAATTTCTCAGCCGGCTGACTGCACAGGGGGGAGGGAAAG
>NW_010333945.1:6044-26333 GCF_000700745.2 Antrostomus carolinensis
GTTCGGCGGGGGATTCGGGGACTAACCCAGCCATATCAAAGCAGCCAGGGTCTAGCTGACAGCCTTGCAAAGGAAGCAAGATGATCTTTGACACTAAGGAAATACAGCTCTGAGAGACTGAAATGCTGACAGGCACCAGCCTTAAAGCCAAAGCATGTCTGAAGAGGAAAGCTCTTTAAAGACTTTTGTTCTCAAACACTCTTCTGCAAGAGAAAAGGCTTTGGCCTACATAGGCAAGGCCAAGGGCAGGTGAAGACCTCAGCATATTTTAAAATCACGTCTCCTCAGCTTCATTTGATGTTCTCTAGATATCAGTAAAAAATTTCATTTCGTTTAAAACACTCCTGGGCCTTTGGCTGTTTGTGGAATGACACAGAGCAGCCCATCGCACAGAGAACAAAACAGCCCCTTGGTTTCTGAAGGGCATAGGAGGAGAGCAAACTCCTAAGGAGAGCAGTCTCAAGCCAGCCTCCTTTCTTCAAGTCTCAAGCAAACCAGCCTGCTGCAGAGTACTCTCAGGAAAATTAACATAAAATGAGACAATGGGCTTCCTATTTAAAAGAAAAAAATGTTTGAAGAGGAAAAGAGGCACAGTTTCTGAAAACATGCACTTACTTGAACCTCCATAGTGTGCAAACTTGAACTGCCAGATGAGCAAGTCCCTTTGGGTAAGGAACTGGTTTCCCTTCTAAAACCTAGTTTTGTCCCCAGTTTCAGCCTGCTCCAATTTTGCACAAAGGGGAGACTTCAGATCTGGTTATGTCCCAGAGAAGTTCCTCAGTAGCCCACCAGACCGACGGCTGACAGGGACTGTGGAACTATTTCCCAGTGTTTGTCCCACAAGACACATCACTAATTACCGAGGCACCACCAGTTTATTTCACTGAGACGGGCAGCATGTCTATCCTGGGGCATTTCAAAGCCAAACGTGACAAAAGATTGCTGCTGTCATAAATTACATTGGAGAAACAACCAAGAGCCATTTGAGTCTTGCAGATCACTTCTGCTAATTCTCATCTAGAAGGACACAAGTTAGCCTGGACAAGCTTATGAAATTGGCTGGGGAAAAAAGATGTCATGCCTTGCTCCAACAATGAGTGCAACCAGGGCTGCTCCTCCTGCCACAGGCCAACAAGCATGTGTAGCACTGAACACCCAAAAAGGAGCCACTCTGTCACATATTACAGCCACCATGCCTTCAAACTTCTCTCCCTGTTTGATCATGTCCTAAAACAGGTGGGGAACAAAAAGTCTGGTTATCAATTCACGTGCTTTCCCTGTTGCTGCCAGCCAAGGAGGAGGGCAGGGAGCCAACTGAAGTAGCTGGGGAGCTACTCATTAAACACCAAAGGATTTCACCTGCAGCAAGCAGATATGTTCCAAACCACTAGCCACCATCAAGCACTGACAGCAAACAGCTCTTCAGGACACTGTTAACCACAAAGTTTTTCAGACAAACTACCCCAACTCCACCCAGGAGACATGGCATCCTGTATTTTCGCCCACTTACATGGACCTAATGGTCTTCAGTTCACAGCCTTTACCCTCTACCACTCTCATTTATCACTGCTCAACTATGACACCAAGGAAGACAGAGTGTGGGAGAGAAAACCAGAAACTGAGAATAATCTCCAATGAGCACTAGTCAATAATTGACTTGACAAAGGTGACCTTGGGCAAGCACGTTCTCCCCTTGGTATTTCTTTATCTCCCCATGTGTTATTTGAATGATTGCGCTACCATGTCATGCAGGGTTCTTTAAAGCTTATTGTTTATACAACTTTTTGAAGATGCAAAACACCATGTAAGTGCCAAGTATTGTTGTGGTTATTACCTTCCTCACAGGGGGGTTATGAAGCTTCATAATTAATGTTTGTAAAACAAACCTCTGTCATCGGACGAAATGTGCTAGAGAAGTGCAAAGGATTAATATCCTCAGTAATCTGATGTGGGTTTTACTGTTCTGCGCAACACTTAATAAAAAATAATTAAAAACAAACCTAAGCCGATACTGATAGGAAGGATGAGGAGGCAGGGCCAGATGCATGTGGGGACAGACTGCTCTCCATTAATTAAGCCCAACACCATCAGTCTTGAAGACAGTGCCAAGTATTTTCTTGCTCCTGATGATAATGACGCGTTAAACTTAAAGCTGATTTGGGGTAACCAGAACTCTTGAGCACCCCAGAGAGACTGCACTGCAGTCAGGAACACCAAACATGGGTGAAGCAGCATAGCTCTGACTCCACAACTCTTTACACAGCAACTGCTGCCTGGGGAATTGAATGGGCAGAGAGCAAAGAGGTGCAAGTATGCTCAGGGACCCCACAAGCACCTAGAAGGGAGCTGAAAAAAAGCTGGAAACCCACCCACAGGACCCCAGTCCCGTACACCTCAAGTCCCTGGTCACCAGTCATTAGCCTGAAGGACTAGAGAAATATCACTCCTTTGGCTGTGCAGCACTGAAGTCGCCCAGAGCACAAGTAGCTACTAGTCCTATGCATCACAAGCCTAGACTAGCTCAGTGGCTCTGTAAAAATATGTATCAGCAGCTTTATATTTCTTCAGTATGAGAAATGTGGTTGTTGAAGTGTTTTGCAGTACAGCCACTTCCATGTGCAACACACATGGAGAAGCCTTTGGAGAGTGTCTTGGAGAACAATTACCACCAGAGAAGGAAAGTTTCTGGCAATTGCCTTAGATCCTTGACTACCAGCTTCCTTCCCAGCACAGCAGATGCAGAGAAGAGCACCCTCTCCCAACACCCCCTTACACGCATTAAACAGCCCTCCTGGAGCTTCATGTGACTGAGTTCCTGCCACACATGCCCTCATACTGGATGGTAGAGGCATGGACTATCCTGCCTTTAGACACACAGGTTGCAACAGTAGCTCCCTAGCAGATTCCAAAATCAACAGGATGTCCAAGCTGCACAGATTTTTTTGCACAGCTGTTAATTAGGCTTCACTCTTATTTACTGCATTTTCCTGCATGGTTTCTTCTGGTGCCAATTTTCTTTGGTTAACACCAAAGTGATAAAATTGACACTCGTTCTTCCCTGGATATATGCATACAGATATGCCAACATTTTCTATAGGCAAGTGGACCAACAGCAAAACTCAGAGGAGCTACAGAAAGAGCTCAAGGAACCACATATATTAGAAAGAGAATAGAGAATAGTTTCATGGTATTTGCCAGGTCATCTGCAAGCCTTCCCTACAGCCTGCTCCACAGTGATGAGCCTGATCAAGCTTTAAAATGTCCCTAGAGAAGCATCTCCACAGCTGCTTTCAAGTTTGCAACAAGGAACTTGTTCTTGGGCATTCAGCCCAAGTTGTCCCCACAGACAGAGAGTTTCAGTCAGGGAGAAAAAACAGCAGCCAAAGCACCCATCTTGTAGCAGCCTTGTCATCTTTCTGTTTATCATTTGAAGGCACACAGCGAGGAGATCTGAGCACACATCAGGTATTATAATAATAGGTGTGATCAGCAATCTTAGTTGGGCCTGATACACCACCACAGCAAGGAAGAATCACAGAATCACAGAATGGTCGGGGTTGGAAGGGACCCCTGGAGATCATCTAGTCCAACCCCCCTGTCAAAGCAGGTTCACCTAGAGCAGGTTACACAGGAAGGTGTCCAGGCGGGTTTCAAACATCTCCAGAGATGGAGACTCCACAGCCTCTTTGGGCAGCAGTTCCAGTGCTCCGTCACCCTCACTGTAAATAAATTTTGCCTTAAGTTTGTCTGGAACTTCCCGTGTTCCAGTTTTTGCCCATTGCCCCTTGTCCTGTCACCAGCCCCCACCAAAAAGAGCTTCCTCTCTCTTTAGAGGGCTTCAAGTGATGATGGGAAGCAGACTACACCACCACAAGAAAGACAACAGCCACTCAGAGGCCATGGGATGGGGTGGGAGCATGAGAAGCTAAAGAAACACCCTCCTTCACGTAAGAAGCTCCACTCAATACTCACTTTTAAATCCTGAGAAACTACTTCCCCTCTACACCGACTCATTTGAGACTCAACAGGAGTAGAAAATGTGCATGGCACTATGTGGCAGCCTAACAACCCTTTTCCTCTCTCTGCTTGGTGCAAAGGATCAAGCCAAATGTCCCCTTCACCATCTTCAGTTTTACAGGGGAGGAGTTGGAGGGGGTCTGCTTCACTGGAGGATGCTTTGCTAATCCTTGCTACACATGACTGATGAGGGCAAAGGATTAAAATCACCAGCTGCTCTGCTAGGAAGTGCAACATGGAAAACTGGATGCATATATGCAGTGTGGAAGCATTAGGAAGAACTGCCTCAAACACCTCCCTCTCCCCATACTGCAATTCATAATTCCTCATGTGATGCCTGCTACACTCCCCTTCAACACAGCCTTTCTCTCTTGTCTCCTCTGCAGCCTGTTACTCCAAGTGCCATTTCCACCACTGACACACAAAGAGACGCCCCTTTGCCATCTGCACTGCTGTAGAGCTTGTTACTCTCATCAAAACCATGCAGGGCAGCTGGCACGCACTGCAGTAGAGAATTCAGCACCTTCTGCAGCTTGTGCTTAAAGCGGAGATGCCAGACACCCCAGCTGTGAGAATTCACTTAATCTCACATTTTGCTATCATTTGTCATATCAAAAAGACTTTATTAAGTACACAGGTGGGGGAAGGGGGCTGCTTCTATGAGCAATAAAACACAGCTTCCTCTAAGGTGGAACATAGCTGGTTAACAGGGCACAGGAACATTATCTAATTGCTCAGGCTAGAAAGGGAAAAAGCAATCTGAACTGATTTGAAGCTTCAGAGGGAATTAGGGAAGCAGAATATAATTACCTAAGTTGGAATTTGGCCAGAACTTGGAGGGGAGGGGGGCAGGGGGAGGAAGTAATTCTGTTTTTTAATGACCACAAACAATCAGCAACTTAGTTTTCCATTCCTTTCCAGAGTGGTACAGGGAGGCGTTTGATCTCATTCACGCTAACATTGCTCTTTACGAAGCAGCTTTGAGGTAGTGAAAGATGCGCTGGATTTACACCAACGTAGCTGTCAATTACATTGCAGCACCATGCTAGAGAGACCATGCTGTCTCACATCACACAGGTGACCTCAAATTTGGGAATATGCAGATTTTCAGTCCCTGAACTTCACAATTTTTTTAAATCCTCCAGCAAATCTTCAATAAAGTAAGTACCACCAACCGACTGCAGCCAACTGCTTTTCAGAATATTCCATATCTGTTGTTTCAAGACTTCAAAAAGCATCCATGGAAGAACAGCAGGTTTTCTATGGCCAGCTGTCAGCTCACAGCGTTGTGTTCACACGGCAGGACAAGCGGCACTGTCCTGGGCTTCTGTCCTGGCAGAAGATCTTGGTGGCAAAGGACTTGGTCAAATCCTGCATCTCCAAAGCACATGTCAATACTGCTCTTAGCAGACCCAGTGTCACAGTGAGAAAAGACCAGAAAAGCATTCATTATCAAGGCTGTAAAGCCTGCAAGGTCTGGCTTGCTGTTACTTTGAAGCTTCCCTGGTATTTCACAAGCTGTGAGAAGCAGCTAAGCCAAATCTGGTCTGTTTCAAAGGACAGCCAGACTCTCACTCAGGTCTGAAAGACTACACAGCTACCTGCAGCTCACAAGAAGTTCATATGTGGGACAGGTCATGCGTAAAACACTGCTTGTAAAGAGCTGCCAGCAATGCCAGACTGGCCCTTTTCCACCTCCAACCTCACCAAACCTGTGAACAAGTAAAGACAAGGCTGGTGCCCTTCTGCTCCTGCCTACCCAGGAACAGAGGCAAAACTCAGCTCTCATAAGGTCTGAGCCTTGACTATTCCTGTTGTAGATGTGGCAGGAGCAGGCTGGAGTACACAGAAGACCCTAGAGAACAAAGCCTGCATTTCCTGTTCCTCTGGGGAGAGGGCTTGCCCCATGGTAGTCATCATCAGCCCTAACTTTGAGAGCTTTGACAAGCAGCCTTCAGAGAAAACCCAAACCTTCATAGAAAGAAAAAAATCACACGCTAAAATACTTAAAAACAGTGTACCAAAAAACAACAACAACAACAAAAAAGGAAATTATTGACAGTAGGCTTTGCTCTGCACCCTCTATCACACTTCAGTCCTTAATGGCAAAGCAGGGTGGTGGGAGACACTGGCACCTCCAGGCCACTGTAGACTGAGCGAAGTGCTGGTCACAAATACTTGTAAAATGTCTTGCACTGACCTTGGAAAAAGGTCCAGAGGAAGCCAAGGATGGGTTTTCTGTCTCTAATACGTATGGATCCAATTCCACCTTCCGCTGCAAAATTGTAACTTTCACTGCAGTCGATGGGAATTACACCTATTTAATAGACAGCAGAATTGATTTTGTGATCTCAGGTGTCTGGACCTGCAAGATTTCCAGCCCACATAACTTTAGATAAAAATCCAGCACACCCCAAGATAATGAAGTCTTTCAAATTCCACAAACACTGCCTCACTGAGCAAAGCTCAGAGGTGGCTGGAGCTCAATGCAATCACAAGCTTCTGCTAAATTACCTTGGGCCAGAAACATTGCAGATCAGGATATTTCTAGCTAGGCTAGGGACTAATGTCATGAAAATTGCTACCTAAGGGATATTTTTATTGCTACTCCATTGCTCCTGGGCAAAATGCAAAGGGGATGATGCGTACACAGAGCTACCACTTCCATCTAAGAGCTGAGCCCAAGCTTCACATCAAGCTTTTTGACTTTACTCTGCAAGCTTTGCTTGTCACAGTGCAAATGCAAGGATATGTTTAAGGAGATCCTGTTACCAGACAGAGAGAGTGAGAAAGACAGCAGGAGCAGCTGTCACCTGCTGAGACGCGGCTTTGCAACTTCGTCGGTGTCACGTTGAGGACTGTGAAGTGCCTGGCAGTGAAGTGCCTGGCAGTAGCAACGAAAGGTCACAGATATGTATTTCACTAGTGGGTCTTGGCACATTGATCTAAGCACCCCTGGGAAATGGGAAGACTCCTCAGCTTTGCTCCCCTTTGTGCTCTCCTTGCTGAGCTTCTGAGCACAAGTCGAGGGCAAGAGGCTGCTGCTGGAGCCAGAGGGTGCCTGGCAGCTGGGGGAGTCTGATGGAGAGGGCAGGAGAAAGAACTGAGGCATGAGGACAAGCATCTACACCTTTTCTCCCAAAACATTTAATCTTTTCTATGGCACAGGAAGCCTCACCATGCTGGGAGAGCACTTGAGGCACCACCTTCCACCCAGCAGCAGCAGGGAGGAGAAACTGGAGCCATACTGAGTAACAGGCTGGGAGCTTAGCAGGGCTCACCTCGCAATGCCAATGCCTGCTCCAGACCTAAAGGCTGCCCCAGAGTCCTAAAGATGAATTAAGAGTGTCCAAGCAAGATTTTGGCATGCAACCCCTGTTCCCCTTGCAGGGGACAGCCTCTGCTCTCCTCCTCCCTCGGGAGCACTCAGTGAGCATTACTGCATTCAATTCAGCATCCCTTCTCCATTAACAGTAACTCAATACCAGTGGGCCCTGCAGACCTGGGTGATGCATTGTTCCTGCTGCAGAGAAATTACATTGTTTAGCAGGCACACTGGCCACAGACTGCGTCATTTTGTTGGCTCCTGGCCATAGTGATGGTGGCCCACTAGGACAGGGAGTGGAGGCACCTTCCAGGGAGCGGGTCCTGCCGATGGCCCACTGCTCATCTCTCCAAAGACGGACAGCAGAAAGAGGTTCTGTGGCACCCTGCGGGAGCCTGAACCAGACCCAGAGGAAGGGAGGTGGGAAAAGAGGGAAACAGACACATCATCTCTCCTCTGTGGAGGGCAAGTGGTTAGACAGAAGGAATTTGGTTCACTGTTCTTCCTCCCAGCCTTACACAGGCCTCTCATTTGCAAAGGGACAGATGCTCGTGCCCTCCTGGCAGGCTGGTCAGCAGTTACACAGGTAAGGGAACTGGGTGCAGAGAGATTAAGGATTGTGACTGAGGTGCTCAGGAGCCAGCAGTTCAGTCCAGGAGCTCACTGCACTCATTTGCTCTCATAGCCGTAGCAGTCTTCAGCAACGTATGGTGAGAAACAGCCTTTTTGGTCCTTATCCTTGCAATTTCCAGTCCAACAACCCAGTTGTATGTCTACCAGCCTCCCACAAAAGGAATCACACTACCAAGAAACCACCATGGCCCTCAGGGCCTGTTACTCTGTACAGTATCCAGCACACGTTAGCACAGGCTGCCTGGTTCATCCCCACCCTGTGGCAATCGCTCACTGCAACAGCTCGTGCCACACAACACCCTGACAGCCTAGAAAAAGAGGTGCTAAGAGATGGAGGGTTTTACTCCACTCACAAGCAACTCAATTCGCTGCTGGAGAGATACAGCCTCTGAGGAATAACACAAAGGAGGGAAGTGATGAGCAGGCAGTAGGGGATGGAGACAGAAAGCCTTCTTTGTGTTTATTAAAATAGCATCTGCTAGTCACCTCCTTGGCAGTGGTGGCACTTATGCTGTAAAGCAGTGCCTTGAGGCAGAAGCCACTACTTCAGGAGTAACAACAGCATCCCTCCAATATGCACACAGTGCAAACACCTTGTCTCCATAGGAAGCTGTGAGCACACCCTTGCCAACTGCCTCCTCAGCTGCAGGTTTTTCACTTCGAAACTGCCCCTCAGCCTCCTGGAGCCTCATCTCACAGCCCTACAGCCCTGCAGACTGTGCTGCCTGCCAGGAAGGGCTGCAGTTTTACACTGTCTGAAACACCCAGGTGCAGGGAGGAAGGATACAAGGAGAAAGAGCAGCTGGAGATGCAGGACACTACTGCTGCAGCAGCAGAGCAAACCCCGTCAGACAGACGTGTGTCCAGCCCAGCCATGAAAACCAGCTGGTGAGGCCATGTCCCACAGCAACTGCCAGCACTACCCTCCCATTATCCCAATAATGCACATTACAGTAGGGCGGATCCTTCAACAGGAAGGACACAAGATCTTCCACATTAACCTCTCCAACAACAGGTTCCAGGCTACTAAACACACGACCTGCAATAGACTCCTATTCCATCACTGGAGCCAGATTCCTCAAAGTGGAGGCTCATCCTTTCATGTTAGCATTTACCACTTCTTCCTTTGCGTGCTCCCTCCTTCCACATAAAACCAAACACATGTAGGTTGTTTCATGGTCTGTCCTCACCCAAATCAGTCCACTCGCCAAAGAAACGCATCCATGTGAGGGCAGAGCCCAGCAGTAGTTTTAGTGGTGTGCTGCAGTACCAAACACCACTAGAGTAGGGCAGGAGAAGGAGGAACATTAAATATGATCTCACATCAGACATTAAAATCCTTCTGCAGTCATAAAAAAAAAAAAAAAGCCCAGAACAGAACATAAACCCATGGTGAGGTTTTTTGTGTGTCTTTTTGGTTGTTGTTTGTTTTGGTTTGTTTTTTTTAATCTCTGGGTAACCAGGGAAGCCAAAAGACTAGTGCAACACTGGATATACACACCAGCACAGTGAGAAAGACTGGAAAGACTGCATTTCACCATTCACCTCCCATTGATGCTACCAAAGCACTGGGAGGTGCTCACATCTCTTCTCAAACCAGGGATGTCCTGCTGTATCCTCTGCTCTTGCCCCACAGCACTGTATCAGATGCTCACGGCTCTACTTCATGAAGCTGAGGAAAAACAGGGTAAACAAAAAAAACAGCAAAGCCAACAGCTAATGGCAAAGGGCTCAGAGTGCCCTTGCATATGCTCCGGTAGCAACGGTGCTGCTGGGCAGACACTGTTACACCAGTTCCCACATGAAAGGCATGATCTAGAGACCCAAGGAAGGCAGCGTTTCAGTAGCTGGTGTGTCAGAGGTTGAGGAAGGTTGGAAGCAGTGAGGACTTCCAAGCCCAGGTGCAGCTCTATCCTAGGCTGCTAGCACTGTCACAGGTGTGAGAGTGCTCTGGGAAGAACTTGCCTTGGGAGGCCACTGCAACCAGACAGGTCTGTAAATGGCTTTCCCAGGGCACCAAGACAAGAAGAAACTCCAGGTTCCTTTGGCTGGAGACACACATGCTGCTTTCCTTTCTCCAACACCTTCCTGCCTAATGCTGCTGGCTGCCAAGCCTAAATGAGGCTGGAAAATGGGGGTTTGTTATAGCGACGAGTAGACAAAAAAAAAAAAAAAAAGGGGTAACCTGCTCCAATTGTTTGGAGAAAATTAAGGTTCTTCTCAAAGAGAAAACATCAGGGAGCAGCATCAGACCTGCCCAGGGAAAAGCAAGTCTCTGCTTACTTGGGGGATGGTATTTTGTTCAGACCAAAGAGCAGTTAAAACTCAGTTCTGTGCTCTACATCTAAGACAGGAATGATGTGGTACAAGGAGCAAGTTTCATCCTGTAGTGTGAGAATTGTCTCGGTTTTCCTTGGATTGCATTTCTCAAAATTTTTCTTCCCTCCACCCCTAAATCGCTTCCATAACTGAATCATGCTTCTTCTGCAGATACAAGGCTGGTGAAGATGCAGAAAGCATCAAGCTGGGAGCCCAAAAGCTTCAGCTCCCTGCAATGAACAGGGGCCAGATAGACAGCTTTGAATCTACTGCAGTTGTCTGGACTAGAACACATCTGCCTGGCAAATCTGCTCCCCTTGGTTCTCTCTATTGCTCACACAAACTTGCCCTTAACTCATGGGGAGAGAATGGAAGAGTTCCCAGCACTGCCCTTCCCTGGCTTGTGGGAAGTCCGCTGCACAAATGGCCACAATACAGACCATCCCTGCACTGACTCCAATTAACCGCTACACTTGATGGGAATCTGTGGTCTGAGGACTGAAATGTAAACCGCTGCTCATGCCAAGGAGAGCTGCCAGGGTCAGCAGCGAGGGCCAGTGCAGGGAGCTGATCCCTCTGGTGTGGTGGCATCAGACCCAGATAAGAGGGCGATGCAGACCCTGGAGCACACACATGCTCACAGGCTTATACAGAGATTCAGAGCTGGCAGAGACCGAGTCGAGCAGTGCCCTCCCCTTCTGAGTCACATCAAACCCCAGCAACATGGGCAGGCAAGCACACAAATAGGCAGGTGTGAGTGAAACCTGCAAGGAAGGCTTCCTCTTGCATTTCAGGGGAACTAATCCTGCCAGTGGTGTTAACTCATAAAATAAAATACACTGCACAAGACATTAAAAACAACACAAGAATACACATCTACAGAGATGGTGGAGGGAAGCGGGTGCTGTTTTCCATAGTCCCAAACCAGGCAGAGCCTGATACGCTTTCTAGGAGAAACATGATGAATCGGTCTTGCACAACAGCAGGGACACCAGGAGTCTGTTATTCTGGGGGCCTGTCACAGGCTCTGCTGTGCCTCCCAGGGACACGCTAGGTTTCTATAGATACCTCATATACCTCCCCAGTAGCCATTTCCAAGCCATATTCCACAATATATACTACAAAACTTTAAATGTTAATTGGAGGAAACAGCTTGTCTCAGTCCTTATGATAACTTGTGAGTACTATGCATCCCCTCGTATCCCCTCTTCCCTCAGCAGGGAAGTGTCTCTGACAGCACTTTCTCCCTACAACCAAGGCAAAGCATCCCTGACAGCCTCCCCGTGTAGTCCTACCCAGCAATCTCCTCCTGCCAGGTTGCTGCTTGGTGCTGTGCACAGCATCCCACGTAGAAGCAAGCACACAACTCAATACCAGCTTAGCTCCATCTCCTCAGCACAGTAGCAAAGCACAGCTTGCTTTCTTTGCTGCAGGAACCACCACTGCAGAGGACAGGCAAGACATTAAAGACAACAGAAAGAGTTCAGTTCCCTCCTACAGCCTGTGCTGCAGCCCAGGAGGAGGGAAACAGTGGAATGAAAGGGCAACACGTCCAAAGCAAAACCAAGGACCTGCAGCTTGTTAACTGTTTCACGAGTCATTCTTTCTGCTAAAGTCCTGGGAACTGGTTACTCTTAGGGCAGGGATTGGACCAATTAGCTGGCATGAAAGCCTTAAAATCCTGCACTTGATGGGAGCCAGTCACTGCTGCACGTCAAGTAAGTCACACCTTGGATTTTAATTGTCCCCCTCTAGCCCCACTTTGCTCAGGAAGCCTGGCACAGCACTTGCGCTGCCTGTTGTCCAGAGAGCCATGCCACAGGTTGGAGGAACGGGGCTCACCTTCCCTTGGGAATGTGGCCAGCAGCCCTCACCAGCTGGGCAGAGGAGCCTTCCCCCGCCAGCCCTCCCTCCAGCACCCTAACAAGCTCTCTGCTGACTATAAAAGCAGCAAGAGCACACTCCACAGCCATCATACTGTTAAATACTCCCCTAAATATTACAAAAACGCTGCTGTTGCCATCCCCATACATGTTCCCCTCATGCCATCGACTGCAGGGATCTCTGCTTGATTGCTTTCAAAATCTCATAAACTTTCCCACTCTTTCTCAAAACTGGAGTTACTTCTGTCCCTGGGACCCAGGCTGGTTTCCTGAAAGTTATGGCTGAGTCAAAAATAAATGCATGATCTAAAAATTGCACAGATTTAAGATTTAAATTACTTATCTCTTCCCTCCTACCTCCTCCCTCCCTCTTAGTGTTTCTGTGACCATCACTAAATTAAAAAAAATATAAACAAGACTGAGGAGAATTCCAGGCAATTTTAAAAGCTAAAATCAGCATAAGGAGATTAAACTCATTCTATCACTCTCCCTAACTCTAACCCTTTGCTTTTATACAAAAGAAGGTTTTCCTCTCTTCCCCTCTTTACAAAAATAATTTTTCCACCTTAGGCTCCCATATTTCGACAAATACTGGAAAACAGGCAGCATGGTGTCACTGGTTAATGTGGAAGCCCAATATAGACTTAATGATCAGGACCCTGGTCAGCTGAAGTTTAAGAACTGGAGGAGGCCTCTACATATTTCAGGGCGATGTATTTCAAGACACAACACTGACTTTTCTGGCCTTCTCAGAGGCAGAGCACACACCCCTATGCATAAACAAGGGCTTTCCAAATCACCTCCCCATCTCTCCAACCATGTTTTTACAACTGCCTTGTTACAAAGAGGGCTAAACCCCAAAACCAGAGCTCTCAAGGCCACCACAGGGACCAGCAGGAGGCATTTAGTGCTAGGTGGGCTGGTGACCCAACAGATGCTGGAAACTATGAGCCTTGCTAACCTTGTCAGGTTTTTCACTATTACTGAGATTTCTGGCAGCTCTTGATAGCTGCAGGAACTGGACTTAAGGGGTGCTGAGACTGTTTCTGTATCTGATTTACTTGTGAAGCAATAACACGACAGGCAGCCAGCTGGGAGGAGTGAGAAGGGAGCTCCAGTGCCTTTATGGCACCCTCAGCACAGCTCTGGGTGGAAGCGGGGGCTCGAAGCCTGTTGTCATCAGGCAACTTCTAGCAGACCCCAAGGAAGTATCAGGATCCAGCAACTCCTGCAGTGGACTGTTAATTATAGAGAAGCAGCACCCACACTGGCCCGCTCCAGCAGGAGCAATTGGGGTTAAGCCAGTTGTGAGCCCAGCTGGTCCATGCTGAAGCCCACAGGTGGGGAAAGCCATGCAGCCAGCCTCCAAGGAAACCCATTCCTCAGCCAGTCATGGTGGTGGATGGAGGGAAGGTGGAGGCAGAAGGCAGAGATGCCCTTTGCCCTCTCTCCCCATCTCTTTAAAAGGCTGCAGGGAGGGCAGCTTTTTCATGGCAGGGTTGTGCCTGCCCCCTGCCAAGGGGACGCAAAGGGCTGCCACACTCCCCTTGGGAGGCCAGCCTGGTGCAGTGCCCAGGTAACCCAACGAGACAGACGGAGGGTGCCCAGCTCAGAGCTGGATAAGGCATTTTTTTTGACAGTTACCTGGCTCAAGCTGGGTCCCCACTTGAAAAGCATCACCCTGCAAACCCTGTGATGGGGCCCCCCTCTATCTGCTGTGCAAATTGGAATACAAATCAGAGGAAAAAGCTTTGCTCTGTTTGAACAAATTGCTATAGATTCACCCCCGTCTCAGGTCAGAGCCCCCGATGGGAAATATTTTCACTGGCTGACTGCTAATAGACTCTGGAGCAGCCATTGGATCAATACCTGAATAAGAAAATTAGCCGAAGCACACAATCTGATTTTACCTTGTTTTGAATTACAGCAGGTTTGTGTTTATTTCGCTCCCCTTTCCCTCCTTCCTTCTCTAACATGCTTCCCCCGTCCTTGCTCCCTGGTTACCTATCTATCAAATCTAGTCAGATTTGTGGGAATATAATAAAGTACGTGCAGGAAGATGTAATGCCTTTTCAAAGATGTTTACATGCATTAATATTTCCTAGTGAAACTGCAGCACTGCCACTCCCTCAGAGGAGACAGCTCTAGAGTAACTGTGAGATTTTCACATGCAACCCCTCAAAAAAAGCCATATGGAAACAACACAAAAAATCTGCACAGCAGGAGTGGGGACTGGCTGCACACTCCATCTCAGAAAACCCAAGAGGTCAGCAATGAGGTTTCAACATTGGGAATCAAAAAAATAATGATAATAAAAAAGCAGCTCAGTCCTTTCATTCAATACTGGTATCAATGGAGATGTGTAACTACACTTGGGACAAGACAGATACTAGAAGTCATCCCCATTCTTTAAATATTTCACCAGCAAGGGAACAAGCAAGGCTGATGCCTTTCACAACTTACCAATCCCTTCTTGCTAGGCTAGAGCCTATTTCACTTTAATCTGGAAATGGCCCTACAAGAGGAGGAGAGATAAAGAACACGGATACTAAGCACACTAAAAAAAAATGCTACCAAACCAACTGTTCAGATAGGGCACATTGCCCAGATAAAATTCAGTGGGAGTAAAATAATTCTTTCTACTTCCTACCCCAGCATCCCACTCTCCACGCCACTGACAATTGTGTCAAATGAAGAGAGAAAGCAAGACTCAATCTTCAGCTTCCTGCTCCAGCATGTCACGCTGTGAAGCAAAGCCACCAACCGGGCGCCCATGGTGAACTTGAAGTGTAAAGAAACCCCAGAGCATTCAACGTGAGACGAGGTCTCCCTGTCACATTAGCACACCACAAGCGGCTTCGAACTAAACAGGCTGAGCGGGACCTGACATCCCTTTTACAAATCTTCCCTGAGAAACAGCACATCTTTCTTCTTACCCTGTCATTTACCACTACACACCGGGGACACGACCCTCTTCTCTTGACATGGTGCGCAGCACAGGGCACCTGATGGACACTCCTGCTTTTGAATCAAGTAAACTCATGGGTATCCTGAGAGACAGACCCTGCAAAATGCATTTGTGTAATAAATATATATATTATATATGCACACACATCATACATACATACATACACACACACAGATTTTACTCCCTGTTGTATGTGGTCAATGGGTTTATTACCCTTTTCCACCACCTCTAACCCCACATTAGTTTAATCTTTATGTTATGCTCACAGAAGAATACTAAGTATACCAGAGATTATGCTGCACGTAATGGAAAATGTACAAACATCTACCAGTGTATCTTCAGTTTCTCCGCTGGTCTGTGGCAGGCTATGCCAGGAGTGTGCTAATTACACCACTGATAATCGGAGAACTTTAAAGAGGAGGATAGGCCATAAAGAAATCCTTTGCATAAACATCATGTAGCAAGGACCATCTCATCAGAAGAAATTAGGAAAGACATTTTCTTCAGGAAGCAGCACTTACATACTGGATTAAATCCAGTGAGGGACTTCCAAAATGTCCGTGCAGGTGGAGCATTTGTTGTATGAGGAAAAGCTGAGAAAAGTTTGGGTGGGTTTCTTTGGTTGGTTGGTTGGTTTTTTCCCCATAGCCTTAAAAAAAGACAAGGGAGACTTACTGCTATTACCTAGTTGGGATGAGGAGGAGGGGAGGGAAGATGGACAGTCAGACTCTCCTCAGAAGTGCATGGTGAAAGGAAGAAAGCCAAAAGCCACCAGATGCAACACAGTAAATTCCCATTGGCCATAAAGACAAAACCTATTTCACCATGAAGGTGGTCAAACATCAGTAGAGGGGCCCAGAAAGCTTATGGACCCTCTATCCTTGGAGATGCTCAAAATTCAACTGCCTTAACTTCAAAGTTGGCTCTAACATCAAACTAACCCTGCTTGGAGCAGAGGGCTGGACTGAGTGACTTCCAGAGGTCCCTTCCAACCTCAGTTATTCCATGAAGTAACCAAGGCAAGAAAGTGCTAGATTAGCACTACCTAGACAAGAAGGTTTGCTCTGTGCCCCTGCCCCCTCCAGTGAGGAAGAGAGACCTTAAAGATACACACAGCCCCCTCCGCCCCAGACTTAAGCTAACAGATTTCAACTTGGAGATGTAGAAGCAAGGTAAAATACCAAAACCACCAAGGAGGACTGTCATGGGCATTAGACTTACGAATAATGTATTTTTCTTTTGCTTATTTTTGGTGGTGGTGGTGGTTTTGGTTTGTTTGGTTTTTTTACGATTTGTTCCATTATTGCAGATAGTGACAGAGATGAACAAGGGTTTTTATGGTTCAGGGCCTCTAAACCAGGCTGTAGGCCAGGCAGTAGGAATTTCTGTCAGTCCTTCTGCCAAGATTCAGACTGAATGCTCAATTACAATTACTTCGGTGGAGGTTTGAATCTCTGGGCCTTGCTGTCTCCTAGAAAGAGGTAAGAGGAATGGAAAGATGCCACAGACTGGATGCAAGCTCAGTCCCAAGGAAACAGAACTGCAGGGTTTCTTTTTTCCTTTAAACACTAACATGGATTTCCCTCTCCCCTCCACATACAGTGCTGATTTTTACCATTATGAAGTTACTGTACTGCTTCCCCCCTTGAGGGCCATAAAACCCAGAAAGAGCTTCTGGGAAGGTGGCCACAGAGCTCCCAAAACAATGCAAAATGTCACAGCTTTTCCAAGGCAGGGATTCCAGGGGAATCTATTGGATTATCAGAGAGACAAAAGCAGTTTTCCCCAAATGGCTGGATGATGCCTTTGCTGTAGTGCCTACAACCATACTGCTCACCTAAGGCACCTCACTGCTGCCGTCTGTGGGCAAGCATGCTCCTGGGAGAGAGCCACCAAACACTGGAGAGGATGAATAGACCAGCTATGAAAGGGGAAGAGTCATACTCCTGAAAGACTGGAAGGAAAGAAAGAAAGGTCACTCTACAATTTAAGTAGATGAGGGCTTCATGCAATTCTTTTCTTCAGTAAAAAGGACTGCACTTATCTCTATTCAACCGCATCATCCCCAGATGCTGCAGAAATACCGCGGGTTTTACACTTATTACTCATGAGTTACTTGAGCAACAACAAAAACACTGATCCAGCAGCAATGCACATTAAGAGCACATGAGTTTCACAAAGAAAGAGCTTCCTCCCTCTACCCTGGGAGGTTTAGTGTCCTAAAGGTTGTTATGTCCTGGAACACAAAGAAGTTGAGTTTTGGCTTAATTTCAGTGTCTGGGCTGACAGGCAGCCTGGCCCACATAACCCCACCCTCACCAGAAAGGGCAATGGTCCAGGAGACTCACCAACTCCAGAAGCACTCAAGCACTGACAGACTTAGAGCCCGTGCTTCTACCTGGAAGGTGATGAGAAGATGGACAACTAATCTGGGAACGTATTTGCCCAAGAAAGAGGCAATAAATAAAAAAAATAAAGGCAAACACAGCAATAAAGTCTATGTTAGGAATATAATGGACCTAAATTAATGTGTGTAAATCTACACACTTAGTTGGCCAAAGAAGAGGGTGAGGCCAGCTAGATGTCTCTAGGAAGGAAAGCAGAGTGAGGGAGCACTGGGAATCTGAAAAGCTAACTGACAGGGAAAAAAACCCAACAAAACAGCTGAAAGTAAGTTTGCTCTCTCACTCTTGCTCTAAAATGGAAGGAGTGATGACAGTCCACAACAGCAGAATAAATGCAAGAGCAGAGATTATTTAGCGTGGCTACAGAAGCAGCCCTGCCTCAGTTCACATCTGGCCTCATACATGCTTCCCAAGAGACCCAGGAGCTGGCCCTTGAACCCAAACTCCCAGCTCCCTGATGACCACCAGGCTAGGTTCTCACCCCAGTGAGATGATACATTTAATGTCAAATCTGTATGAAAAATTACAAAAATATTAACCATAAGGAACTGTGGACACAGTGGAAAAGTCCATCTGCTCTCATTAACAAGGCAATCTAAATGCATTATTGAGGTAGAAGTCCCTTCCAACCCCCACCATTCCTGTGATTCTGTGATTATGCCTGGGTCCTTCTCAGATATTTCACCCAGAATAACAAATATAATGTGTCTACATTTGACAGAAAGAGCCTAGATTCACAGCAACTTTGGAGGCCTGTATGCATCCACACCGCTTCCACAGCATAGAAGGTATTCAGAAAATAAAGAACGAAGCAGCAGAGGCAGAGTGAGAACCTACAGCACTGCCCAGACCCTTACACCTCCCACACAGAGAGCCAGTGCTGGAGTACGTGAGCCACCACAAACTGGCCTTAAACCCAGGAGGTGGAGAAGGACAGAGGTGTCACGCAAGGTGCTACCTGAGGGAAAGTCCCTCAGTTGCAAGGGCAGCTCCCTTCCCCTCACTCAGCTGCCATGTGCCACCAGTCTCTGTCTAACTCATTAAAAGTCAGCCATTCAGATTAAAATCAGGGAAGTCGAGTTGCAAATATCACCCCTCCCAAACGAAGACCAGTTACAAGCACAGCCCATCAAGCCACACACGTGAACACCACGAGATGGACCAACACCCCAGTAACGGAGGAGGACACAGGTAAAGTGCTCAGCTGCGCCAAGTGCTCCAGTCACCATTCCTTCAGCAGGTGCTGAAGATACACCGTACTTCTCCAGAAGTGTTCAAAAGCTTTGTGGAAGAAGGTCAGGAAAATACCCCTCACCAGCACCATGCCTGCTACTTAATCTTATTCACACAAAAAGATCAAACCAAGCTTCAGTGCTATAACTCAGTATAAAGGTATTGCTGGCAGCATTTCAATGCCCCTTGGTTTTTCCTTGCTGCTGCTTCAGCGGTAGGAATTGCCATTGTATTTGGATATTTGCATGCAGGGAAGCAGGGGAAAAAGGCTTTCTTCATTTGCAGACCTCTTGCAGGATTTTGTTTGCATACTCATTTTATGTGCAAAAGCATACAGTTAGACTTTCTTTGCAAAGCCCTCTCTCGCAGAGCCAATATGTGTATTTAAACTAAGTGATAATGTATCCCTTTAATACAGCTTTTATTGTTCAAACAAACATTATTTTATGTAAAGTGAATTCAGCAAGGATTCTGAAGGTGAAACAACAGGAACCTGGGGAAGAGAGAAGGCAGAGGGGAAGACAGTGGGGACAATGGAACAAAGACTCCCCACCACCAGGCCCACATCTCCAAAGCTGAGTCAGATCCTGAACACTAGCTCTATTTATGTCCCTTCCTTCTAGCTGTACTTTTGAAGGCCACCAGAAAAGTTAGGGAAGAAATGTAGGTGACAAAGGCAAGGAAGAAAGATTTCAACCAGTGTAATGCAATTAAGCATTAACACCTCTTACACCAACACAATAATCCTGAAAGAAACCAAAGCACAGGGAAAAAAAAAAAAAACAAACCCCAAACAAATCCAAACAACTCTTGCCAGCTACCTCAAATTCACCTCAAGACAGTAAGTCATGAGAATGACAGGCCTGGAGTCTCTAAGAAAGGATACTCAAATAATATCACACACCAGAGAAAACAATCAAAAACTTTTGGGGTAGAAAAGATTGTTTTTCTCATTATTCCAGACTGACCAACAAAAGCAGAGGCATGACTTGCTGAGAGTTGAGCTCTAGTTCAAGTATAGTAAGAATTATCCCATTCTGGAATAATCACGAGCATAATCCAAGTCCTCCAGAGTAGTGGCGTTTGAAACCAAAGCACCCAGACACTTTTCAAGTCCAGAGAAATCACAGAATCATAGAATGGTTTGGGTTGGAAGGGACCTTAAAGATCATCTAGTTCCAACCCCCCTGCCATCAGCAGGGACACTTTTCACTAGACCAGGTTGATCAAACCCTCACCCAACCTGGCCTTGAAGACATCCAGGGAGGGGCATCCACAACTTCCTTGGGCAACCTGTTCCAGTGTCTGACCACCCTCACAGTGAAGAACTTCTTCCTAATATCTCATCTAAACCTGCCCTCTTTCAGTTTAAACCCATTTCCCCTTGTTTTGTCATTAACTGCCCTTATGAAAAGTCCCTCCCCAGCTTTCTTGTAGCCCCTTCAGGTACTAGAAGCCGCTATGAGATCTCCCCGGAGCCTTCTCTTTTCCAGGCTGAACAGCCCC
>NW_010333945.1:26373-34115 GCF_000700745.2 Antrostomus carolinensis
GTGGCCCTCCTCTGGACTTGTTCTAGCTGTTCCATGTCTCTCTTGTGATGGGGGCACCAGAACTGGACACAGTACTCCAGGTGGGACCTTACAAGAGTGGAGTAGAACGGGAGAATCACCTCCCTCGACCTGCTGGCCACGCAATACCAACCCCTGAGGAACACCACTTGTCACTGATCTCCACTTGGATATCAAACTGTTGACCGTAACTTTTCGAGTGCAACCATCTAGCCAATTCCTTATCCACTGCGTGGTCCATCTGTCTAGTCCATGCCTCTCCAACTCAGAGACAAAGATGTTGTACAGGACGGTGTCAAATGCCTTGCACAAGTCCAGGTAGATGACATCAGTTACTCTTCCCTTACCCACCAATGATGTAACTCCATCATAGAAGGGCACCAAATTGGTCAGGCACAATTTCCTCTTGGCGAAGCCAATGTTGGCTGTCACCAATCGCCTCCTCACTTCCCATGTGCCTTTGCAGAGTTTCCAGGAGTATCTGCTCCATGAGCTTGCCAGGAGCAGAGGTGAGACTGACTGGCCTGTAGTTCCCCAGATCTTCCTTGTTTCCTTTTTTAAAAATGGGGGTTATATTTCCCTTTTTCCAGTCTGCGGGAACTTCACAAGGGAATCCTCCCACAGCAACCACCACCTCAGAGATTAGATGCAGAAAATCCTGACTACAGAGCTTGGCCTCTCCAGCAGCATGTTACCTAGCCAGCCCAAGTCCTGAGGCACTGCACTCTGTACAGTACAAGCATCTTATTGCTTTATGAAGAAGGTTCATGCTTGATGATTTTCTGCGCTTTGATGACAGATCTGCTGTTGGGTTCTCCAATAGCAGCTCACCGAAGGCAGCTCGAGGGCTGTGTGGGAGAGTGACAGCAGCGCAGTGACCGCAGCAACCAGCCCTCAATGAAAAGATGCTCACCAATGCATCGACATGGAAACTGCCACAAAACTAAAAATGTCTCAAGTCAAAATTTAATGGTGAGAGGGTGAAAAAACAAATAATAGATGCCCGTGAAAACCTGTAAACTACTAAGACAGGGCACCACACAAAACAGGATTTTGCCTGTCGATGCCCTCCCTTCTCATCCAGAGGGAAACACCTCCCCGAAATCACCAGCTTAATCTTCAAAAGGTCTCTGTTCAAGGCAGACAAATGGCACCACCTTCTATTCACACAAGCAGGCAGCCAGAAGAAACTAACAGACCTGGCCTTTTTTTGTGGTTTGTTTTAAGGCTTTTTTTTTTTTTTGTTAAACATACTTGGCTTACACTGAAGTCTTTTAAAAAAAAAGTCATAAAGAAAGACTGACAGCGACAGGATCCAAGCCATTACATGCAGCATTTCAGGCCAGCATTTCTACTAGAGCAACAGCTCATCTGGATTTAACTTCCTTGCCTTAAAATCAAAATGCTATCTGCATGACTAGCCAAAAATTGTAGCCAGAAAAGCAAACGGTCTAAGATTTCCCCTCACTCTGCTTCTAATTTCTGTTTTCACAGAGGATCTGAAGAAACACACCCATTCCTGCGGGCCAGACAGTAGCAGAGGCTGGAGTCAGAGTCTGGCCACCAGCTTTTGTTGATGGATCACAGGCACCACGGCTGCCTGCACGTGCCACCATAGCTGCATCGGTTCCTTCTGAGCTAATGAGTAAAAAGCTGTCTGTGCCAGCCAGGTGACAAAGCACATACAACCCTGTATACAAAATTTTGTATATAAAATTTTTGTTGATAAAACCTTGTATCAACAAAAATCCAGTCAGCCAAATACGCCTTGAAAACTAATTACGACTTTATCTGGATATGACAAAAAGGGAGAAATAAAATAAAGGAAAAATCAGAAGAGTTAGTTTAGCAAACTACTCAATTACAAGCCATCACCCACCCCACACCACCCTGGGGTTTGGGCTCCAGCCTTGGTGTTACCTACAGTTATTTGACCACTGGCCACAGCAATGCTCACAGAGCATCCAGCACCTTAAAAAAAGTGTATAGGAGTACATATGCAAAAGGTACATTAAATCCTACTGTTTCTTGCAACAGGGGTGCTAAGATTAGCCCCCTTTAACTTGAGCCTGGAATTACAGCTTTGGCCCTCTGGGAGACATGGAATCCTGTCCAGGTAAGGCTTCCACCTCGCAGGTATGGCAGTTCTCACTCACTCTTCCAATCCCTCATTCTCAACAGTAACAATGCCACAGGTATTATCATGAGGCCAATGAAAGAAAGAAATATTCTCACTCCCAGAATTTACACACCATCAATTGCATCCATTTCATTTCTCTCTTCCCTTTTTTTTTTTTTCCAATCTAGCAATAGCTAGACACATTTCTTTCTCATTTCCCTGTCTATCTCACCAAGCATATCACAGATCCCAGTACTTTTTAGCACCTTCCCCTGCTTCCTCCTTCTGCGAAGCTTTTATTTAGGTCTAACAAGCAAAAAGCTCATACGGTGGCTTCCTTCCCCCACCCTCTTCACTTATTACTTCCTCTAGACTTGCTTTGAGACAATTAAACGCAATTCTTAAATTAAAAGCTGTTTATCAAGAATTAGCTCTGCTGGAGCTTTCCAGCACACTGACCTATGCAAGGAAAGAAAGTTTGTGATGCTGTGATGTAGGGTTCATTCCTCATTCTTCCTTTACTGCTCTTTTAAGTGTCTGTACAAAACACCCTGCTGACCCATCTGAAGCTGAGTGAGAAGCAGCTGATCTACTGTTTTTTACCGAAAGTCTCTTATCTAAACCGATCTCCTTAAGCAAACCATATGCTGCAAACATGCTTTGAAATGTCTCCATAATGATCTGAGAAGCAGAACTGTTTGTCAAATAGCACACACACACTACTGCTGGCCACTTGGAATAACCGTCAGCCACAAGTAGGTGCATATGCTCATTGTGATCTGCAAAAATCAGCATGGCAGCTTTGCCAAGGCTTAGCAAACGCCAGCGTGGTTTCTAGTTTCGACAACTACCGTTCACTTTGGCTAATTCTTCCTTTTACATAGAGTTTCAAGCCTGATTACCAACCACGAATATATAACAAACTGCTCCTTTCAATTTGTTGTGGTGATATTCATGCTTTTCACCCAACATCCCAACATGAAAGATTTATGGTATTAATCATGCACATCATAGTAAACAGTCATTCTCTACTGTCGATTGCATTTTTCTGCTGGAATAGGGATGAAAGTCCTGAGCTGCTTATCATTTGACCAGCCAGTAAACAAACTATTATTGTGCTATTTTAACCAAAGCTGGAGCTTAGTTTCTATGGGTAACGTCTTCAGATGTAGCTACATGGTTCAGGAGCTTGACTATCCCATTTTGAAAAACAATTTAGAAACTTAATCACAGCTAAATACAGGGCTTGTCTATGCAAGGGGTTATTCAGGAATAGCTTTTCAAAATTCAAAATTAAAGATTAATTCTAGACCTGTTGTCTAGAGGCTCTCTTTCACAACAGCAAGCTGCATTAAGCCAGCTTGCATTCCTGTGTTGCAAGCTATGCTTGCCTGAAAGACAACACAGAGCAAGAACAACCCAGGCATTTGTCTTGCTAGAGTTAACAGCTACTGGGTTGCAGTAGCTAAGCCACTGCAGCCCTTGAGCTTCAAACTGTACCCCATAATAAGCCAGCTACCTGGATGTACAGGATCACTGTCCATTTGCACAGCCAGGAGTTGAGTATATTTGTTTGTGGGGCAATCCAGAAGCAAGCATGACCCTAGCGTAGGTGCCCCACAACTTATTTATTGAGGAGTCGAGCGCTATACGCTGCTGACAGGTGACCCCAGGTGCGAGGGGCTCAGCACACAGCACAAAGCCCACTCAGGATGTTGCATCAATAGGTGGAGTACAGGCCAGGCTGAGCACCATGCTGTCACAGATGTACTATGATCAGTAACCTAAACAGCTAATTTAAAGCTAGCTCAAGAGTGCACCCACAAGTTACAGTCCTACTTTTGCACAGACGTAGTGTACGTGCATCTTAAGTCGACTTGTTTGCAAAAACATTCTTCTAATCCCACTGTCTCATACCATTGGAAAGTTCCTGTATTCTTACCCAGTTTCCAAGTATTCCTCATTTGCAAAGGCACAGGGAATAGCAAGGTGCCGTCTTTCACTACACCTTAAAATGGGGATCTTCCCAACCTGCAGCTAACACCACTGCCCAGTTTCCACAGATAAGAAGGTATTCTTATTCAGCAATTATTTGATGACTGATCAAGATAATCCCTTTCTCAAACACATACTTGTGAATTTTAATTGCTCTAAATATAAGAGAAAAATCTCTGTCAAAAAAAAATAATCCAAACTTTTTGGATTCCTTTTTGCCCTTTGTTAGCATCTGGGAAACAAACACTAGAGAGTTCTTCCTATCTTCATACTTGCAAGAAAAATAGGAATACAGTTTAGCACATACTTAAAATAACAAAGTGTGTTGGAATATTCAGACTTCCCATTTGCTTCTTCAAAAGCTGTGCTCTGCTCTGGCATCCAGGCTTATTTTAGAGCCATAGCTTGTTATCACAACTTCTCCTCTGCCCTAGACACTGTCCCTCATCACGTACCTATGATGTGATCCCCTGCTTTATCCCCCCACCCCAAATCTCTGTTTCTTCATGGTAAATAGACTTTTTGTCCTGCCCTCAGGTACCACCAGTAGTCGTTTAATCTCCTCCATTCATGACAACAACTTTTCAAAGTAAGAAATACTGCTTCTTTAATCATGTGCAAAATAATTTAAATTGTTGCAGAATGAGCCAACAAGATTCCAAAACTAATCTGGTCCTGCAGCTCCCTCAGAGCAATTTTTCAAGCCACCTGCAGACGCACAGCAGAAAAGCCATGTATGTACCCATGACTGAAAGATTCCTCTCTCTCTCCTAGAGTTGTACAGTAAAGTGCAACTTCTGGAAGACCTCCAAAAAGTATCCTAAAATAAATCCTAACCTGTGAACAAAGATGAGCTAAACTAGTCATGAAAGACAAACACGCTTTTGTTTTCTTATTAAAAACCCACTTGATTCTGAGATAACTGGATCAGAGCCTGTTTTCAATGGTTTATTCCTTCTTATCGAGGATGTATTTAACTTGGATCTACCAGCCACAGGGATTGCGCTTAATACCAGCTGCGCTCTACCAGAGAGAAAAGGATGGTTAAAACTTTGCTGATGTTCGATCCTCCATTCTGCCACAGGCAAATCACTTAATCTCTATCTCATTTCCCCACATGCAGAGTGGAATAACCGTAGGCAACAGAGGCATTGTAAAGGTGGAAGTTCATAGATATTGCAGTGATGGGAAACACATAAACCCAGAAGAAATTCTACTTGTGCACTTTGAGGGGGATTTTCAAGGTCTAATAACCATAGTGGAAATGCCCCAGACCAGTCAAGTTTTCTTAACACCTCCAGCTGGATTAATTGACTGGCAAGGGAGTGCAGTCTTCCAACCCCAGCTGGCTCTTGCTGCTCAGGTTACTTTTATGAGCCTCAATTTCTCACATTTCTGTTATTTCGAGGGATGCTCTGAGTCAGAGTAATCCACTTATTAAATATAGCAAGAGACAGTCAATCTTTACTATAATTCTTCAAATGCCTTTTTCCACCATGCAAGGCACAGAACAAGCACCAAAAGGTGAAAGGACATTTGTAAGCAAAAACCATTTTGCCATGTTTCTCAAACATCTGTCTGAATCACATACTTGTTTTTCCTTTCTATTTCGTCACAAAGACACACAAGAGATGCACAAGATTCCCATCTACATTTATCCTGAAACAATTTACACCAATTAGTGAAGGACCATTTCCTTCTGAAACAGGAGCAGAAACGGCAAGCAGCTACTCTTGTATTAAATGTCCACCTGCAGATATCCTAAAGCCTTTCTCACAGCTTGACTTTAGCTTTCAATGTTATGTCGGTTCTTCTTTACGTGACATTTGCTAATTTTTCTTCAGAAACTGCTGTTCTTACTGCACCTTTGTCAATTGCTATCCTCACTCTGCCATCATTTCCATTTACACAAACCCAGCAAAAGTATGTGCACACCATTTGTCCTACACTGCAGCTCACAGCGGAGAGAAGCCACAAGCCAGTGCATCACAGCCAGATGGATTTTTAGTTACATCAGTGATATCTCCCTTATGAAAGCTAAAGCAAAGGGGCAGCAGCTGACACCACATCCACGAGCGAAAGAAGCATCAGGAAAGTGAGAGACTGGACAGATTGATAAAAGCTGCTCGAGATCTTTGCTCACCACCTTGCTGCACCCTTTCCCTGGAGGTCTATAGCCCAGCATGGAGCTGGGACCTCCTCACAGAGCAGTGCTGGTGACTCCGAATCACCAGGCCACTCTGGAACCACAGCTATCCCCAGTGGGCTGTCCTGCCTTCTTTGCAACCACTGAAATATTAACTGCATCTATGCTGCTGTACATTACTAGCATGATACTAAGAACACAGAATGCTTTACAGAAGCATACGAAGGGAGCGTCCTTCTCAGAGTTTAAACATTACTAGACCATACAGCTCTCTGTAGATTTTGGGAATACAGTCATACAAGCGTACACGGGGTAATCAGATTGCCAAGTAGAAAATTTAAAGAAATAATATTTTTTTTATTCAGCTCTCTCTCTAGCTCCTTGGTTAACTTCAGACATCTCCCTTCACCAGCCATGGACCAGGTTATTTAGGCATTAAAACTTCAGGTATTAGTAATCAGAAGCTGACTTGGGATACAGTGCAGCCAATGCACCGATGCAAAGAGCTCCCTGTAGGCAGCCACGATGAGCTGAAGACAATGCTCCACTAAGCTAGGGTCCCTTAATCATGTTTTCCCAAGAGCCAGAGCATCAGCATCAATCAAATGCCTCTGCTCTGCCACCCTCAGCTCTGCTGCCTCACAGAGTAGAGGAGCTATATTGCAGCACTAATGCCCTCACCTGAACATATCAGAGGCCCTGATAGCCACCACCTTGCTGTCTTCTTTTCTCCTCCTGCCAGAGCAAAATCTTAATCAATGACATAGACAGTGGGATCGAGTGCCCCCTCAGCAAGTTTGCCAACGATACCAAGCAGAGTGATGTGGCTGACACACCTGAGGGATGGGATGCCATCCAGAGGGACCTGGACAAGTTCAAGAAGTGGGCCTGTGTGAACGTCATGAGGTTCAACAATGCCAAGTGCAAGGTCCTGCACCTGAGTTGAGGCAATCCCCAGTGTCAATACAGGCTGGGGGATGAAGGCATTGAGAGCAGCCCTGCAGAGAACTTTGTGGTACTGGTGGATGAAAAGCTGGACATTCGCCGGTAATGTGCGCTCGCAGTCCAGAAGGCCAACTGTATGTTGGGCTGCATTGAGAAGCGTGGCCAGCAGGTTGAGGGAGGTGATTCTCCCCCTGTAGTCCACTCTGGTGAGACCCCACCTGCAGTACTGCATCCAGCTCTGGAGTCCTCAGCACAGGAAAGACATGGATCTGCTGAAGTGGGTCCAGAGGAGGGCCACAAAAATTATCAGAGGGGTGGAGCACCTCTTCTGTGAAAAAAGCCTAAGAGAGTTGGGGTTGTTGAGCCTGGAGAAGAGAAGGCTCCAGGGAGACTTTATTGAGGCCTTTCAATACTTAAAAGGGGGTCTATTGAAAAGACGAGGGACAAACGTTTTAGCGGGGCCTTTAGTGATAGGACAAGGGGAAATTGTTTTAAATTAAAAGAGGGCAGATTTAGACT
>NW_010333946.1:0-453 GCF_000700745.2 Antrostomus carolinensis
CCCCGGTAGTATGGGAAGGAGAAAATATAAACAAGAGGACTCACAAGTTTTTACACAACAGTTTACTAGAATGGCAAGGAAGAGAGAAAGAACACCAAACAATAACAACAACAATACTAATGAAAGAATATAAAACACAAGTTGTTACAATTACTCTGATAAAATAATCAAAATTTGATTACATAGAAGAGTTTAGTTTAATTAAGAAGTAGAAAATTGCAAAGGGTAATATATAAGTTTGGATTGTTAGTTTTAAACTAGGTAATCATAGAAACCTCATCAAGAAGAGAGTGTAAAGTCTCAGGACTGTTCTAATCATTAACTTAGTACTGGAGTTAAGAACAATGTATCTTCATCATAGAATTTCAGAAACTGAAATTTATTATCTTGGTGTCCATAGAAACATTAAGACTCTTTGTTTTACTGGGATGTGACAAGAGAACATATTGAGCT
>NW_010333947.1:0-3583 GCF_000700745.2 Antrostomus carolinensis
TTTTTTCCAACCAAACTATTCTATGATAATATGATCAACTGCTCTCTGTGAGCATATTTCCTCTGGCACTGCCTAGGATCCTGCACCAAAATGGATGAAAGGCAAGGCCACCAACTTTATGAGGATCACCGATCCAGCACCAGTTGGCCCACATCTCCTCTGAGATGAGGCATACCTGAAGGGGGCCTACAAGAAAGCTGGGGAAGGACTTTTCATAAGGGCAGTTAATGACAAAACAAGGGGAAATGGGTTTAAGCTGAAAGAGGGGAGGTTTAGATGAGATATTAGGAAGAAGTTCTTCACTGTGAGGGTGGTCAGACACTGGAACAGGTTGGCCAAGGAAGCTGTGGCTGCTCCTCCCTGGAAGTGTTTGTGGCCAGGTTGGATGAGGCTTTGAGCAACCTGGTCTAGTGGAAGGTGTCCCTGCTGCTGGCAGGGGGGTTGGAACTGGATGATCTTTAAGGTCCCTTCCAACCCAAACCATTCTATGATTCCATGATTCTACGACAAGGATCTAAGTAAGGTCTGCAGGCTCATGTGTTTGGTGATGGCTGAATCTCAGCCCTTTACTGTCATCACAGTCCTACAGCTCAGAAATAAGACTGGTTTACTTTCCTCAGTGGGATTCAATCTTCACTTTCCACTTTTTCAGCCAGAAGTGGAAAGGAGCAAACCATGCCTTTATCTACTCTACCTTTGCCAGACCTACCTTACTAAATAAAAGAAACAAAGGCTTATCCCCTAATTTCAAAGTCAAAAGGCAGAGCACAGATCATATACTCACTGTAGGAGACCCATTGCTCCTCACCCTTTCTTGAGAGGGTTACAGAAAAACACTTGGAGCTGAAACTCTCCGAGGAATAAAAAGAAAAGAAGCTCAACTCGCCAGAGTTTGCTTTTTTTGATCCTGTCTGACAAGCAACGTGACAGAAATACGATGCAGTCTCTCCTCTTTCATATCATGTTCTGCTTCGATTGCTTCAAGGAGAATGCACGAGCAGCCCACGGCGTGGAGAGGTGACATAAATCACGGCCATAAATCAGGAGCCCAGGCTGCCTGTGTCAGCTGAGAGAGGGGAGATTGCAGCAGGTACACAGATTAGATCCATATTTTACTGCTCTCATCACCACACCCTATTCTGATTTCACAAACAGTTGGTGGAGGGAAAAGTAATTTTCTCTGTGGCCCATAACATGCAGTGAAGTTTTCTGCAGGAGAACAGGTCCACCCAACAGAGTTTGGGGTCTGGGAACCAGTTTTTCAATGAAAGGGAAGAGCTGATTCTTCTAAGAAGTGAAGAACTCTATGTAGGCTGAGTGGAAGGTTAACAGAGATCATAGGATCACCTAATTCAAACTCCTACCCAAAATTATGTGAAGTCACCCCATTTTTCCCATCTTCAAGGTCACTAAGTATTTAGTTGATCAAAACATGGCATCTATTCGAGCTTGATGTTCTCCAGAATTGGGGAATTCAGCATTTCCCCTCTGGAGTTTAGTCCAAGCATCTTTACTCTCTCTGAGAATAAAATTCTCTTGAATTTCTCTTTTGCCCTTTTTTTTGTTGTGTTTATAGTTTCTTGACATTCACATCTCTGCTGGTCAGGATGGTCTGTCATCACCCAAGCTCCGTAGAAACATCATACCCATGTCCCAAAGCCATCCAAACAACTTTCTTCTGACCTTACCATCTTTAGATCTCTAACCCACCTTGGGCAGGATTCATCTCATTAACTTTAGTCATCAGAAGATAGAAGAGGTGAATCCCAGCTTCACTAAAAAACCATTATCCCCAGTTTTCCAACCAACACACCATTTCTGGTGCCACATCTGATATTTGTTGGTCCTTTAAGTGCACCACAGCCCAGTGTCTGTCACCCCAACACTGTTCTTTCTGCTCTGAGCCATTTCTTCATGGCTGGACCTTGTGTTGAGTTGTCAGTCCTCTCCATCCCTTGAATCTTTTAAAGAGTTGATGTTTTCTTGGTCTTTCATTCTCCAGTTGTGGCATCTTTGCCTTCCTTATGCCTCTATTTGTGTGACTTTGAGTCAGCATAACAATAAAGTGCATTTTATTAACTCAGGGTTTGTACGATTGCCCAACCTTCATCATTTTTTTGACACTATGAAACTTCACCTGTATTTTTTTTTCAGATTTATATATGTATTTGTAGATATTTTATGTATTTTTAGATATTATTATTTATGTATTTGTATTCATGTATTTGTATTTTTTTTATTTATGGATTTGTAGATAAACATTAAAAATATTGAACATCATCCTGACTAGATCTCTGCAAACTTTCCTTCAAAACTCCTTCAGCCCACAACCATTTTTCCAGTGGCATTACGTGCACTGAGACCCATCAATTGTTCTGTTCTTGATACCATAAATACAGCATTATTGATCTCATTATTTTAATCAGAGCAAAATCCAAACGTTGAGTGGAACACCTTCAACCATCAAAGTACGTTGTGTTTGCAGAGGTACCTCTATCAGCCAAACTTATTTGTTCACCAAATAAAAAAGCAACCAAGGTTTGTTTGCTAAATTAGTGTCTAAAAAAAACCCCCAAAAACCCCAAAAACCCCAAAACAACCCCAAAAAACCCCCCTTCTAATGATGATCAACTTTTATTTCTGAAAACCCCCAAAAACCCCAAAAAACCCAAAACAAGCCCAAAAAACCCAAAAAATCCCCCCAAAAACCCCAAAACAACCCCAAAAAAACCCCCTTCTAATGATGATCAACTTTTATTTCTGCAATGACTGAATCATGTATCTGCTTTTCTGTTATTTTCTGTATGAGGTTTATTGGCTCTAATGATATTACAGGTACCCAATTTATTCCAGTTTCTTACTTGAATAACCCAAAAGTCACATCCATACTGTCGAGACCGCTTGATTCTATGACATCATCAGACACATCCTGCATTTTGATATGAACTTTGTCTCCTGTCCTCACTCCTAAGTGTCCTCTCTGAACAAGCCTGGAGACAGATCAATGCAGACAAGACTTTTCCTTGGGTTGAACTCTGGATTGCAGCTGCATCTTAATTTTCTCCATTCAGGGATCTGACCAAATCCTTCCTCCAGCAGCTTTAACTCCAGCTAGAAAATAAACCACTGGAAGTAGAATGCCTACAAGAAAGCTGGGGAAGGACTTTTCATAAGGGCAGTTAATGACAGAACAAGGGGAAAGGGGTTTAAGCTGAAAGAGGGGAGGTTTAGATGAGATATTAGGAAGAAGTTCTTCACTGTGAGGGTGGTCAGACACTGGAACAGGTTGGCCAGAGAAGCTGTGGCTGCTCCTCCCTGGAAGTGTTGAAGGCCAGGTTGGATGAGGCTTTGAGCAACCTGGTCTAGTGGAAGGTGTCCCTGCTGCTGGCAGGGGGGTTGGAACTGGATGAGCTTTAATGTCCCTTCCAACCCAAACCATTCTATGATTCTATGATTCTATGAAGCACAGCTCTGTCGTGTCCCAAAAAGAGTCTCAATGGATCCTTAAAGGATCTTTTTCCTTCACGAAAATTTGAACTTCTTTATTTTGCTATGGGATTCACAAATATATTATTATTATTAT
>NW_010333948.1:0-14556 GCF_000700745.2 Antrostomus carolinensis
CATTTGCCACCCTCCAGTCAAGTGGAACCTCACCCATCTGGTAGATGATGAAAAGGGGTTTGGTGAGCGCCTCTGCCAGCTCCTTCAATATCCTCATGTGGACCCCATCCCACCCCATAGACTTGTGGCTGTCTGGCTGGCTGAGCAGGTCTCTAACCATTTCCTCCTGGATCATGGGAGCTTTGTTCTCGTCCCTGTCTTCTGGCTCAGGGGCTGGGTACCGGAGAACAGCTGACCTCACTTTTAAAGCCTGAGACAAAGATGGCATTAAGTACCTCAGCCTTGTCCTCATCCCTCATCACTATTGTTCCCCCTACATCCAGTAAAGGATGGAGATTCTCCTTGGCTTTCTTTTTGTTGTTAACATATTTACAGAAACATTAGATACATGAAACAGTAGATACATGAAAGGCAGTTGCCTGAAGTCTTTTTACTTGTCTGTAGTAAACATTTTTTGTTATCTTTCACAGAGTTGGCCAATTTGAGTTCTAGTTGGGCTTTAGCCCTTCTGATTTTCTCTCTGCATGACCTCACTTCATCCTTGTAGTCCTCCTGAGATGCCTGCCCCTTCTTCCAAAGCTCATAGACTTTCTTCTTTTTTCTGAGATCCACCGAAAGCTCTCTGGTCAGCCAGGCTGGTTTTCTTCCCTGCCAGCTCATTTTTTGGCACATGGGGATGGCCTGCTCTTGCGCATCCGGGATTTCTTCTTGAAAGAAGTGTCTTTCTTGAAGAGTGTCCAGCCTTCTTGGGCTCCTTTGCCCTTTAGAACTGCCTCCCAGGGGACTTTATCGACTAGCCTCTAAACAGTCCAGCGTCTGCCCAAGGTGGCAGTTCTGCTGACCCCCCTCCTTGCTTCTCCAAGAATTGAGAATTCTATCATTTCATGATCGCTGTGTCCCAGGCGTCCTCCAGCCATCACATCCTCCAGCAGTCCTTCTCTGTTCACAAACAAGAGGTCCGTCAGGGCGCCTTCACTCACGAGCTGTGTAAGGAATTTGTCTTCCGCACACTCCAAGGACCTCCTAGACTGTTTCCTCTCTGCTGTATTATACTTCAAGAATTGAGATTGTACTTATGATAGCATTTGCAGTTTTAAACCAATAATCAGTGTTTACAGCTTTTGCTATTTGATTAGTGGTTGTGATTGCATGCCAAAATTATTATAGCTGAAACGCGTTTCTTGTGGTTCAAGAGCTCAAGAGGCCCTGGGTGCTACAACTTAAGACATTCTATATGTATTTACTGCTCTCTAAAATGTGGTGCCTTCATTCTTAAAAAAATCAGTATAATAAGTAGCTATGCAGGTTGCTATGCAGGTTTTTTCAAAATTACTTTTTTTTTTTTTTTTTCCCCCTCAACTAGAATAATTTTATAGGACTCCTAAAGCTGTTACTTGCCTGCATAAACCAGTTTGGTTTGCACTGGCATTGAAAGCAGGATTGCCGGTTATCCCAGAAGTAGTTTCATGCAGACTGACACCATGAGCTGCATTCAATTAATGTTCCAACAAAAAGATTTGTTACGTGTGAGCTTGACACCGCACTGAATTAGGTCCCTGTAATATTCTTAGTTTTGTGATGCGTATTTGAACTACAGGGATTTTTTCCATTTACATAGTCAACTCCGTAGAAATAAGTCTTTCTATTTGTATTCATTTGTGAAGGCATTTGGTAATTAAATGCTGGAGAGAAAAAAAGTTACTTTTTATATGGGTATATTTATAGATGAAAATTTGGTGGTAAATCAGGCTTATTTTAACAATAAAACTGTAAATTGCTGTTCTTTGTTGCCACTGGATGATGTTGCCCATTTGGAAGATGATGTCATTATAATGATTTTGAAAATAATGTTTAAATATTTCTGCTGATCTTGAAGTGCTCAGCAAAGTTCCTATTTAAAAAAAAAAAGTAACTTATTCTCTATTACTTTTTATAGTCTTGAAGATTACTAACAGTGATGGTACTGATGCCACCATATGTGACTGGATTTTGTCAGCACGGAAAGGATACAGTCTTCACTAGTATACTTCCAAGCTATGAGCAAACAGAAGAGTGAAGATTAGGGGGTATGGGTACAACATAAGAATACTGAGCACCAAATCATAAGATTGTCTTTAGAAAGTAATGCCATTTCTCTCTTCTTGTTTACTCTTTTGATAAGTGGGAGTGGAGAAATACAGTGGGAAAGTGTAAAAAGGACAGAAGATGACTGTAGACTGACATCTGTTTTCCCATGGTATCAGTCAGGGGTTTGTGGATATTTTGGCAGAGAATGAGAAACACAGGAGGCTTTTGAGGAAGAAGTGTTAGTCTCTTGTCTGGATTTTATCACAGAATTTCAACCCAGATGAAAGAGACAGTAAAAAAGCAAAATATTATTTAGGGGAGGAGCTGACAAGTATTTATGTACAGAACTAGATGCAGCTATTAAGAGAACTGTGAGAAAGGAGTTAACTGTGTCATTTTACACCATAGTAGGTACATGAAAGGCAGTTACCTGAAGTCTTTTTACTTGTCTGTAGTAAACACGAATTTTCATATTCCTGGTGCTCATAAGGTCTAATTGGAGTCAAAACACAGCAGTTTTGTAGGATTGATATCCCCAGTGAACATTTGCTGCTGCCATATTCAATTGGTGAATACTGAAAAATTTCTAGGACAGTATTTTGAGCTAGTAGTTTGTATTACCTATACCCAAGGCAGTCTCTTTATGTTTCTGTAATATCAGTTAGCATGTCCTTGGGAAGAAAACCAGTAAGAACTGACATTATTTTCTCATTTTGTACATTGTCCTTTTTAGGCAAAGGGAGACAAAAATTTAATCATGACTTAGTGTAAACTTCATTTTGGAATTCTTATACTTCTCTCAAATCTAATATGATTTTTCTGTAAACCTCTGTAACTGCAAGGCATCAGTCCTCTCCAAAAGCAGTGAATTTCATTACTTTAAAAATAAAATTGTAATCCATTTTCTGTTTTAAGGCAGCATCTCTGAAACTTAGATTTTCTACTTCTGCAGCAGATTATAGATAGTGAACATGAAGGTAGCACCTTGCCATATACTATCAGAGGTGTGAGATGCAGTTAATACTTATGCTTCTTTCCAAATGCATTCATTCGCTAGTTTGTTTGTGTTTTTGATTGATCTGATACTTTCTTTTAGTGGGATTTATGACATCTGTTCCTGGTTTAGCCCTTGCTGCCTTCCTTTGCTTGCTAGAGAAGCTTGCCACCTAAATTTTTGAGGCATTGTTATCTGTTAGTATCAAATTCTTATCTAGAAAATGCTGAATGTGATAAACTGCAGGACAATGCAGAAGTAGTCAGAAGACTGCTTCTTTTTCTAATTTTATACTTTATAAAATGTAGGTAAGAAATTATATTTAAATATCCCTCTGTAAAGTGTTTATTGTTTTGCTTTCGCTTCTTAAAGAGTTTCACTGCTTTCTCCAGAATGTTACAGAAAATACTGTCATTTGTCATAGGGTTCTGGTATATCTGCTTGGTCTCAGGGGTGGGTAGCAAGGGCAGACATGGAGCTTGGCAGCCCAGCAAGAGAAAGACACGGCTGTACTTCAGTAGGACTCACTAGTGATCCTGCTGTTTTCACTCTTCATGTACCTTAAACTAGTTGTGGAAAAAAATGTTTCTAATGGATTAATGCTTCTTTTTAAACCTTTAAAATAGTTTTAGTAAAGGCATGGATAAAAATATAAGTAACACAGCTCTTCAGTATCCATATATCAATCATAAATGTTAAATGAATGCATTCTCTTTTTTTTTCATGTATTTTATACCACACCAAAAATTATGCAATAATTTGTAAATTTAAGATTGCACCATTCTTTGTAATAAGAACTTAATCTTCTTGTGAGAAAGATAAGGCAAATACACAAAAGACAGCATTTGGCAATAGTTTGTATAAGGGTGAATTGTTAAAAGGAAAATAGAGATAGTAGAACTATCTGAAAAGAAAAACAACTGATAGAAAGGAAGAAAAACTGTTGTAAGAGTAACTGTTGGAAGACTAATGAGCCACAAGCCAAAACTGGTGTCAAACACATTAATGCTTGACTGAATAACCAAGTAAGTATCAGGCACTTTTGTACCTAGAATAAATGCTAGAACTAGATTGACTCAATATTTATTTTTTTCATGGTTTTTTTATGCTCTTAAATATTTATGTCAAAAACAATCTGGTTGATGTTTTTCTTATCTAGTAACACAGTGAGACAGAAGACTTGGGCAGATTTTTGCAGTTGCACTGATACAGAAGTCAGGCTGTTGAAGACAAGACAATCAGTGTTACTCTTGTGAGGAAAACAGGATAGTTCTTTTTCTGCACTGGAGCTACACAAAGCTGATGTTAATTACCTACAGAAAGAGTGCGTGAAAGTAGCTAGCTAGCAGCCAGCCCAGTGCAGGGTTAATTATCAGGAAAGAATACGTTTTTGAGGACATAAAGTCTACAGAATAACTTGTGAACAAACTTTAAAAACAAAAACAAAACAAAACAAACCCCAAGGGCAGGTGGAGGCAACCTACATAAAAGATGGATTTATGCAGCTGTGAGATATAAACACGTCAGCACAGCAGCTTCCGTGTAAGTCAGCAGCTCAATTTTCTTTATTTTCTGTATACACTTCTTAAACAGAGTGTACTTTAAAAGTGTTCTTAACATGCAAGTAATAGTTCCATGTTTTTATGGTTTTGGGAATACTTTGATCATGTTATACATACCAAAATCCAATAAACTATTGTTTTTTAAAGGGCTTGTATTATACACAGTTTAAAAAAAATACTTGACAGGTTTTAACTTGGAGAGTTCCTATTAGAGCTTTCTAGTATAGTAGTTGCTGTACTGTATCACTCGAAAACAGTATTGTCTGTTATGCAAATCCCTCATTTAGCTACATTCTAAAGTACAGAAATTCTTTGGAAAGTAATGAGCTACAAGACAGTTTCTGTGTGTCTTGCTTGCTTTGTTATTAGATTTTGTTTAACAGAGTTTAGTTTTACTAATTGTGAAATTTCTCACAGTATAAATGTCAGTAATATAAATCATTATTTATCTTTTCTATGTTTTGTTCTTTTAAGGCTTATTTTAAACAAAATGTGCTATGGTTCATGACTGTCTAGTCGTTTCTGAGAACAGATATGCAAGTGAGATCATTCTTTTATACAGGGCACTTAAAAATATGTGTAATATTTTACTGGTGAAACAATTATAGGCCTGTAGTCTGTTTATTAGCACATTACTTCAGAATACCATGAACACTCTTTTCCTCACCTAAATTATATGAAAAAGGAACACCAGCCTTGTTGTTATAGTCAGAATTTTAAGGATATGACAGTATAAATTGTAAACTCATTTAGGAGTATGTTTTGGAAGGCATTTATATAAAGTTTTAATCAGCTCCTCACAGAGTACTAGACTTACAAATATATAATACTGTTTTTGCTGCTGGTTTCATTTTCCAGTGGCCATAACCACCCAAAATCATAGATCATGAAACTTCTCTTTTTATTCACTAGAAATATTAATTACTTTACTACCTCATGAAAACAGCTGTCTAGCTTTTACTTTACAAACTCCATTTTTTTTTTTTTTTTCTTTGAAAAGTACAGTACCTACTAAGGGATAAGGAAGCCTCAAAAGGAGCCAGTTATCCATTTGAATTTTTAAATGCATTTTGAGTACTAATCTGTCTAAAAATCTGTTTGGAAGGTACCTGTGCATCTTTTTGTATCTCTTAGATTCCATTCAGTTTAGAAATACAATTGAATATAGTCTTAACCAAGCACATTCTGTATGGCTTGGCTTACCAAAAATGCTAAGAATATAATTGGTATGGTGCAACTTCAAGATTAATTAGCTCAAGTAGGTGTATTTGACATTTTAATTTAATTTTAAGCTAATATGCTTTATTTTGTACTTGTGATTGCCTGAGTGTATATACAGTTATAACTGGTCGGTGGATCACTTCTAAAGCTTTGGTATATACTCATGTCTGAGGGTCTCATATAGCATGTTACTTACAGGAGTTTTAAAAGAACAAGAAGAGAAAAGATTCAGGATGTTGAAAAGAAGGGGGAATCAGAATATTTGAACTGGGTATCAGAAATGTTTTCCAAATTATGAAACATAAGGAAATAATTATTTCAGGTATTTAGACTAAGAGTACCAAAAAGTGGTATGTGTCTTGTAGCAATGGGGAGGCAGATAAACTGAATAACCTAGTAGGTATTTTGCACTTTCTTCCTCCAGTGTTAAAAATCATTTGCTATAAAACTATCCCTTTTTAGCTCTTCTAAAAATCAGTTTAGAACTTGTCATTCTTCACAATGCAATTTCAGTTGGGACTGTTATGACCAGAATATTAATTTCACAATTTTTATTTTTTAAGGGAACTGTGAATAGAGCTACAATGCTGCCTTTAGTTAGTTTTGTTTGCATTGTCTGTGGGTTTCATGTTACTTAGTTCTTCACATTGACTGTCTGTACTTCTAACTATTTTTGCCAGATGTTTTTTCTTGCACTTTTCAAGTCAGACTTCATTTCTGCCCATATTTTAATTTGTATAAGTCTGTTAGTGTATTTCTGTTTTTTTACTGGATGTCACAATTATTTAGTGTCTGCAGATTTTATTAATGTGCTGTTACTGTCTGATTCATAATTTAGCTGAGTCAGTTAACCCATCTCTAATAGCTAGTGAAGAAGCACAGACTGGTGAGCAATAGTAACAAATGCAAAATGCAGATTGTCACTGAAAGGTAAGATTTGTGGTCCTAAAAGCATGTCAGAGTGTGTAAAAACCAAAAGAGCAAAATCAAATATTTCTGAAGTAATCTGGCCACATGGAACAAGCTTATCTCATGTGTTGCATCATTATAAATCCAGCTCAGTCATAATGTGAAATGAAACACTTTTTACATTAATAGTATTTAGTCTGAACATAAATGCAGTTCATTTTGTGGAAGTGCAATGCATCTGTATTAGCAGACACACAACGATTTTAACAAAAAAAATTCTGCTAGCAGATGGTGTCCAACAAAGACCACTATTGTTTCAATGTGAGATGCTTCAAATGTTCTGGGCATTTAGCCCAGACAGAGACATTTTTTCTATAGTATGTGACCAGGCAATAACAAAAAGAATGAAAATAGAGGTGTCAGTCCATATAAAAATATTTTTATAACTTAATATATCTAACAAGTCAGTGGCAATTATTAAACCAAGTTAAATTAACAAAACTGATAAGATCATTCCTTTTACATTTTCATGTCTCTCCAAACACTTATTTGGCATTCTACCTTCTAGGAAAAATGAGTTTGGAAAGTTAAGCTACCTGCTGGTACTGTTTAAATGCCCACAGATAACATAACTCAAGCTGCCTGGTGCCTGAAAGTGAGTGTTAGGGCAATCAACAGGAACAATAAAATCTGTTCAAACTGAAAATCCACAAATCCCAAGGATTTGGAGCCTCCCTATGGATTTTCCACAAATTTTGCTGTTTTCAGCAGAATCTAAGCTTTTACTTTAAAGGTAAACTGCAAAGCTGAAAAGAAAATTGAGTTAATAAAATATGTGCTGAATCCCCTACTCTCCTTTTGCAGCCTCCTAACTGGGGCTGTCGGCCACATATGTTTTAAATTTTTCTTTAAAAAAAAAAAGCAACAACAAACTCCCCCTTTGAATATCATCTAATACGTGTTAAGTTCAAGAATAAACTTACATTCTTCTCATTAGTCTGTTAACTGTGAAGTGTTTCTTGAAGAAAATAAATTTATGGCTTTAAGTCAAATGACTGTCATCCCTCAACTTAGTCTTACCCACTTTCTTTGTTTGCATTTAACTCTAGAATGTGAACTCTTGAGCATACAGCTGTATCCTTCCATTTATATTTAACATCTTTTTTAAGAAGAATGAGATTAAGTGTTTTCAAGAAAATGCAAGTATATTACAGATAGGAAGTACATTTAGACATTAACTGTTTCAGACACTGGAACAGGTTGCCCAAGGAAGTTGTGGATGCCCCCTCCCTGGAAGTGTTGAAGGCCAGGCTGGATGAGGCTTTGAGCAACCTGGTCTAGTGGAAGGTGTCCCTGCTGCTGGCAGGGGGGTTGGAACTAGATGATCTTTAAGGTCCCTTCCAATCCTAACCATTCTATGATTCTGTGATTCTGTGATTACAGATAGGAAGAACATTTAGGGTGCAATTTTGGTACAGGTGGCTTGAAAGAGGAGTGACTATTGATTTTAGCTTCAAACATCAAAGTATTTTTAGTTTTAAAAAGTAAAAATCAGATGAACTCTCACAACTGTTGTGAGAATTTGATTTGTGGTAATTTAAGAGCCATGAGAGAATTTTATATAAAACATTTCAACTGGCATTCCTTATTTGATAATATTTAGTGGTAATTATTAGTAGTTCAGTGAAAACAGGAGTAAGATTTTAGTGACTAATCAACAAATGAAAACCAGATCCAAAAATACTGAGAGTGATCAAAGAGAAGTAACTAATACTCCTGTTAGTAACTATGATTTTTTTAAGTAAAAAAATCCTAAATTACGATACATGTATTATTTTTTAGTTTATTATGCACGCACTTTATGAGAGAAAGGAGAAATCCTATTAAAAATGCTTTCTTTTTTTCTTTTTTTCTTTTTTTTTTCTCCAACTATAAAGCAGAAGTTGTGTTGTATGGGACCCATCCTGTATGTTCCAGTGAGCTTTGTTATTCTAGCAGTGAATAACAGGTGCAATGTAAAAACTAAAACAGAAGGTGCACCCTAGTAAAAAAGAGTCTCGGCACAATTTTTTATTTCATATTGTTCTGTGGAGACTACTTCTTGCTATGATCTCTTTATCTTTTTCTTTATAGTATTCTTCTTCTTCTTCATTGATCTTGACTGGCAATAAATGTTCTCTGCTAGTAATTTTAGTAAGAAAATTAAAAAGGAAATGGCATCCTTTGATTTCTAAGTGCAGATATTGTTAATTCAACTGTCTGACTTTTTAAAGCACTGAGTTTTATTGGTTTACTGGTAGAATTTAATATTTTTAGCTAATTAAATAAATGTAAATTTGAAGCAGCTTAGAGATAACATATAGTTTCATGCTGAGAGTTTTTTGGACAAATAGACTCCTATCAACTCTGAGAATTTCTCACAAAACAACACTTAACATGATGTATTTAATTAAAAACACTGTTAGAATAATTGTTTATGATGCCACGCACGAGTAGGGATGGATTCACTAGTCCAGTTACTAGCATTTTGTTTCTTAAGCCAAATGAGGACTGTTTTCAAAATACTTTCCAAAAAAAGTATTTCATTAGTGTTACAACTGAACTTCTTTTCTTGTCTGTTTAATGGAATTTGTCTGTACTAAGAAAAATCTGTGTTACTTTATAGTGTAAAACATTTTGTGATTTTTGTGACTAACTTTATGGTTGAAATAAAAGATCAGATGCACAGAATATACTAGGCACACTGAAATACATGCATAATCACGTTGTGGGCATCTGTGGGAGTCTTTCAGTCTTTTCAGTTTCTACAGTCTTCAGTCATTTGCTGGATAACTCTACATCAGCTGTGTCTTAACAGTGATGTGTTAACTGTTCAATATGGAAGAAGTTCACACAAGTCCTAAATACTGAGTCAGGCTTTGATTATATTTAAAAATCCATCTAATGAGTATTAAATTTCTTCCTCACTTAACTATTCATGCATTACATAAAAATTAGAAAACTTTTCTGTTTTACCTTTGCATATGTCAGTTACTACTTTTAAGTTATATAAAGCTTTTCCAGTTACCTAAAAAAGAAGATGGCTCTCTTAGAGATGTGAAAAAGCTACTTTCCCTCCATTCAAAAATGAAAAGTGACAGATAGCTTTCTCTGAGGAGTATTTTTACATCAGAGATATTTCATCCAAAAATCAAGCAAAAAAACAAATATATTATGCACCTTTACACATGGACCTCTCCAGTATGGAAAATATCACTCCACGCTTATGTGCTGCTAAGTCAAAGTAATAAATGTCAGTTTTTTAGAAGTCATAATTGATTTAAGAATAAACTATGCTGGATTAGATCAAAGATCCATTGAGCCAAATATCCTGTCTCTGACAGTGGCCAGAAGTGGGGTAATTCTAAGATTTTTCCTGTTTCCAACAATCTCAAGTTTAAGGCTTATTTAGTGAGAAAGTTCATTTGGCCTGTTGTGTTTAATGTTCTTCAGTCTATTTTTCTTCTGTGACTAGGTCTAGCTCCTTTGAACATGTTCGTGCTTTTGGTCTGTATGATATCTTGTGGGAATACATTCCTCAGTTTAATTGTAAGCAGTGATGACAATATTTCCTTTTGTTTATTTTAAATCTGCTGTCTTGCAGTTTCATTTTATACCTGTAAGTCCCTGTCATATGAAAATCAGTGAGCAGTGCCTGTAGCTTACATTCTGCTGAAGACATTTCTGTCCTGTATCTGTTTGGATATCATTTTCAGGCTCATTCAAACCTCTGTTTACATTCAAATTCACCTTCTGTATGAAATGTCCATATCCAGCATCTCTAATTGTATCCTGTCTCTAATCTATGGATTCTTGAATCATGAACAAACTTGGGAGGTGGTGAGACACGAGGGGTCTCTTCTTTCACTGGACAGCCGGAGGAACTTGATGGCCCATTCTCTCTGAAATCCCAATTGAAAGTAGTCTACTCCTTCTGTCAGCATATTTAGATAGAGGAGATAATAAGAATACGGCAAGGGGTTCTTAAAATGTCCTCTTAGCCACCCTTGTGTTCTGATACAACAGAAGCCTTTGTAGACTGAGCTGTAGTGCTTGACTTGTGAGTGAGCTACATAGTTTTTCCAGAGATAGAGAATTCCTGAAATATTACTTGGCTTATTGTGAATGCATTGTACAGTGTCTCTCTGAAGATCAGTTCCCTGAAGTGCTGTGTTTACTGTGGATGTCTGTGTTTTCTGCCTTAAGCAGGAAAAGGGAAGCAAGGAGCAGGATGCTGCTACCAGAGCATCTCATCCAGCCCCTACCTAGCACTATCTGTCTTCAGGAGCCCCTCATACCTGGACAAGACGTATGATGTAAGCCAGAGAAATTGTTCTGACAATGCAAATCCTGGCTTTTGACTTTTCCAGAGAGTTCTGCATCCGTCCTCTGACAAATCATATGCATGTGATCCCTTCACGTGACAAAAGAGGGCTTGGGAAAGGCAGTGCTTCAGCTAGGTTTTTTTCTTGCTGCTACAAAAATTCTTTCCAGTCTGTTCTCACTTGTCTGGATCAGAGGAGCCCCTAGAAGAGGGGTTAGCTAGGAAGGATCCTCAGGCTGGATGAGTCACCCTGTTGGATCCTTTGAGGCTCAAATACTACTCTTGGAAAGAGGAGGTTTTTGTTAGCTTTGAGTGAGGCTCAGTGCTTCAGGCTTCTAGACTTGAAATATTCTGCAAATCAGTCTTTAAACTCACATTAAGTTGATGACATTTTTATGTATAGAAAAGCAATTTTATGTAATGTTGCAGTTTTAGAAGAACTGAATTATTTTGTTTCTCTTCAGAGATCTGCTCATTTTGAGTCTTAGTAGAAAAAAAGAGAATCTACTTTCTTGTTGAGGAGTACAAAGGTAGATTGAGTAGAAGGTTTAGCTGATATTTCAGACAATTCGACATTAATCCTGCAAGCACCTCAGCACATGCTTAACCCTGAGCCTTTTTTTACTTTATTAGAACTACTACTTTTGCAGTATTCTGCAGTAGCAGAGCATTTGAATATGATTTGTTTGCTTAAAATATGCATTATATAGAGACTGCAGAGCAGACTCTTTAGGGAATAATGTTGCCATTTCATAATAGGGAAGGACGCTAAAATGTAGAAATGTCTAGGCCAGCTATCTCTATGAAACACTTTTGTCAAGTTTGTCTTTTTTGAATCTGTCTTTTCAATATAATTATGAGTCAAGTAAAGTTGACTACTTGTTTTATTTAAGGCTGCTCCTATGACAGAATTTACTGTTTTGTATAGACAGGTGATATGGCAGGTTCAAAAAGGATTCCGTATGTCTGTGGTGACTGTATTTTACAGTGTCTGATAGGTTTTTATGGAAGCCATTTGGTGATCTCATCAACAAGTCATCTATTGTTTCATTACTATCAGATTCAGTGTGTTTGTGATTAAATCAGCAGAATGGAGAACATGAAGGGAGTGCTCTTCACTTTGCAATCATTTCCATCTGTTATAAATTTTTATCAGATGTTAGGAAGCAGCAGGCAAAACTCAGAGCAAGTGTTTTATCCAGTTTCCAAGAAACAGTGATATGTAATTGGCATATATTGTGCTCTTAGTTTAATCTCTCCATTTAGATATTGGTATACCAGTATTAATGGAGTATATAGAAAGTTATTTCCATCATTCCTCACTTTTTTTTTCTTCTTTTTTGAAGGCTCTGATGCTGACATATATATATATTTTGGTACTTAGTGATCATGAGCACTGATGACACTTTTCATAAAATGGAGAACCAGAGTGAGACTTGGAGAGGAAAATCTCCATTAGCCATATGCTGCTGTCCTAAGTGTCTTTGCTTCCATTGATGATGTAGGAATCTCAAGTGTAATCAGCTTGCCAGTGGCCACAACCATTTGCCTCATAGAAGTGGGAGGGGAATCCATCAGCGATACATATAAGCTGATTCATAATTAGCTGGTCCCAAGGAATGAAGTCTTACATTTCTTCTGAAATTCATTTTTAGCATTAATTGTTCTAAATAGGTGTTCCTAGTTTTCATATAAGTGCCTGAGATACTTTTAGTAATGTGAAGGTTTTTACTTAAAAGAAATTGTCCACAAAAGAATTGTGTGGTCTCATCTGAAGAGTGAAAAAATTTTAATCTTTTTTTTTCTAAATTAATGGGATTTTATTGCATGTTTCTTTAACTCAAATATGAGAAGTCTGTAGTATTTGTGGTTTTCTTACTGTTGTTCATGTTTCCTCTGTCTCATTTCCTTTCTGAAATGAATAATTCTATTTTTCTCCATCTTCATGTCAGGGGCGATTTTTCGTGATGGGAATAATCTTTGTCATCTTTTCTGCAGTTTCCTGTATTACTGTGTTGGCCATTTTGACATGGGATATCCAGTGTCATTTATAGTATTCTAAACTGGCTGTCTCTTGTAGTGCTACTATAATACATTTTGTATTATTCTCCTTAATAAGTGTACATTTTATGTTATTGTTTTCCACCACTACATATGGTCTTCATTGAGCTGTCGCTGGTAAAGTTCAGAGGCTTTTCATGAACTCGTTCTGTTACTTTAGAGCTGTGTAAGGCACAAAAGGATTTCACTCTGCAGAATCTCCTTCAGTTTTGTAAGATAATGTGATCAGAATTTCTGAGAACCTGACTGTGGCCATTTGTTGAACCAGAAAATTCAAAGGAGTTGCTAGACTTCATTTCACTAGACATTTTCTAGCTAAAACAATTTTGTTTGTTCCGAGGAAGTAATCTGAAAATTCTGGAATTACACAGTTTGTCCTGAAACTCTAGCTAAATTTTTTTTTCACTTTTCTGCAGAATAAGTATTCACATTTCAGTCAACTCTGATATGAGTAGGACAAATGAATAATTCTTTTGAAATTGCTATTTCATTCTAGTTTTAGACTTCAATGGGCAGGTTTGGGGTTTTTCTTTTTTCTCATAGTGCTTCTTGGAGCTAAGTGCCCTAGAGAGTTTTGGCAATGTTACTTAGGGAAGAAGAATATGATCTATAATTCTTACCTTCAGGAACATTCAATCTATAATTTATTGTATGCTGCACGCGCATACCCACATATACACAGAGTTATTTGCATGATCACAGAATCATAGGGGTTGGAAGGGACCTCAAGAGATCATCTAGTCCACCCCCCCTGCCAAAGCAGGTTCCCTACAACAGGTTGCACAAGAAAGTGTCCAGGTGGGTTTTGAACATCTCCAGAGATGGAGACTCCACAACCTCTCTGGGCAGCTATTCCAGTGCTCTGACACCTGCACAGTAAAGAAGTTTTTCTTCTAGAATAATTTTCTTCTAGAATAATTTTCCTTAGGCTTGTATGGAACTTTTGGTGTTCCATTTTTTGCCCATTGCCCCTTCTCCTGTCACTGGGTACTACTGAAAAGAGCCCGGCCCCATCCCTTTGGCACCCACATTTCAGATATTTGTAGACATTGATAAGATCTCCCCTCAGTCTTCTCCAGGCTGAAGAGTCCCAGCTCTCAGCCTTTCCTTATACAGGAGGTGCTCCAGGCCCTTAATCATCTTTGTGGCCCTCCGCTGGACTCGTTCTAGAAGATCCCTGTCCCTCTTGAACTGGGGAGCCCAGAACTGGGCTGGATCGTATGATCTTAAATATGGAACAGAGAACAGATGGTTGAGACACTAAAGGCCATTGTGCGTTGTTTACGTATAAGCTAATGTTAGCCAGTATTTGGAAAGCTATGGCTTTCATTTACTGTAAAATGTAGTTTACTTTCAAAAGTTATTAAAAAAAAAAAAAA
>NW_010333949.1:0-18869 GCF_000700745.2 Antrostomus carolinensis
CCCTGTACAGCCCCTCTCACCTGCTCCATGAGAAGTCAGCACCCCATTTCCCAGGGGCAGCAAGGAGGGAAAGGGGGGTGTGGATAGAGAGATGCCTTATTTTCTGCTCTATGCAATAAAGTGTGATTATAAAGAATATAACAGGGAGCACAGCTTGAATTCCAATTGGTGGAGAGCCTGTTGTTAACCATCAGGGAACTATTTATTCTCCAGCCTTACTGATGCTCCTTGGTCAATAATGATAAAGGGGGGGGGGTGGGAAGGAGAAGTAGGTGGAGCCATTATAAAGAAGCAATCACATTACAAAGAAGCAGCAGCAACAGCCCCCTCAGAATCTACGATTCCCTTAGGTCATGTCTGGTGTGCTCAGACCACTGGCCACTGTCAGTATTTACCCTGCATCATTAACCCACCAAACAGTTTGTGGTTGTTTTTTTTTTTTTTCTTGCCAGAAATGACTGATTTCTCCAGCCTGATGGCAATCATCACTCAGGAGACAGAGCAGTGCTCCCCCGCTGCTGCACTATCCCCTGTGATATTTAATAAATAAATAAAATGGCTGGATGGTTGACCAGCTCCTCAGGAAAAGGGAAGAAAATGTGTCTATTTATTGTGATTAAATATTCGCTACTCCCTGGTTCTGACACTTACTCATACGTCCAGACATGTGGCATATGTGTACGCTTGCCCTAAGCCCAGATCAACTCACAGAACATCATTATTTAGTATTTGCATTGCTGTTAACTCTCAGAACCAGGACCATCATATAAGGTGCTGTACAGACAAAAGGACAAAAGACAGTCCCTGTCCCAAACAGCAAGCTGATGCACTCCAAGACTCGGCTCTTTTATTGTATTCCTGAATTCCACATGAGTTTTGCCAATGTTTCAAGTAGGATCAGAGTCACACCAGGCCAGCTTTAGAAACTTCTGGCATCCAAACTAGATGTCAGATCAAAAAACCCAAACACAGCTCAGAAACCTAAGCCCAGAGTTTGTTTCCTTTGCTCTGCCACAGGGGAGTTGGTTGTATTTCAAGGTTTTGGTTAACTCCTCCTTTACTCCTTGCTGGCATCATTCCATCTCAGGGCTCCAGCACGGATTATTTCTGCTATGTCACAATGCACAACCCATACAAAAAAGTGAGCTTCCATGTGAAACAGCACTTCTCACCACCCACTGCTGTACTCCCAACCCCAAAATGGTTCTCTAAAGTTCTTCCTGACTCTGCCCAAGACCCATTTCCCCAACTGAGATTATCCCTCACTGTCTGCATCACAAATCATCTAAATCATGGCCAGTAAAGGAGTGGGAGGGTGGGGCATTGTTGTTTTTATCATTGTTATGGGTTTCCCATAACACAAAAAATCTGATCCTCTTTGCCATGAACAGCAGCAGCTCCGGGAAATGAAGAGTTTTTCTGACAGCTTTGCCACTTCCCGTGTGCATTCAGGGAAAAGTCCTGGACACACTGAGTGAGGGGCACGAGAGACCACAGGAGCAGGGGTATGGTGGAGGAAAGGCTTTCTGGGAGGCAGAGCCTGCACACTAGATCACAGAGTGGGAGAAAGCAAATATGGGGGATACGAGGAGAACCACAGTCACCTCAAAGGAAACTAACATTTTCATGAGAAAAAGTCATGGGTTCCTTATTCCTATGGATTCACATCTCCCCTGTTTTTCCTCTGTTACCTGCTGTGGCTTTGACTGGCATTTCCAAAGGAGCTCAAGGACTGGCCCAGCTTTAAATTTTAATGTGGATGAAACACTAAGGCCTTGGCCATAAAAAAAAATAAAAATTGAAGTTGATCCATTTCAAAAATACACGTATTTTTCTCAGTGAAGACAAAAGGTCTGAGGGAGTGGAAAACACATGTCCTTGGGCTCTCCAGATACTTCGTTCTCAAAGTCTCATTCTGAGACAGCTCCAGTCTCCTTTACATTTCTTTGAAGATTCTGCCTTTAGCCTGCAGAGCAGGTTCCTTCCTTCAGTTTTCTGGTTTGGGGAGATAAGTTACTCTGTTACCAAAGAGAGGAGAAATTTCCAGGGTTCTGGAAGCACAACACTTCACTTCTTCAGGTCTTTCATCAAAGCAACACAACTGACAAAACAGGGTGGGTTGTGTTTTTTTTTTTTTTCTAAAAACCAAGTGACAGGCTAAGGTTCCTTCAGGTGAACACTGAAATGTTATTGACAACTCAGAAAGCATTATTCACTTGATCATTGTGTTATTTGTTATTTACAGCTATGTACCCAAATGTAATGCTGCCTCTTAGGATGTTTTGAGCTGTGGAAATGTCCCTAAATTGCAACTAATTTGAAGAGTGAAGCTGTTGTTGTAAAGCAGTCCAGGGAAACTCCTCCCCAACCAGAACAAGGATCAGCCTGCTTTAAGGGCAATCATTAAATGAATCTCTTTTAATAGGCAAGATGAAAATCAAGATCTAGAAGAATAAGCAGGAGGAGGGAGGGACATTGTTCCTTGCTTCCAGCAACAAGCAGCTCTTACTGACCCTGTTGGCAGTTTTTCATACTCAGCAGCAAAGGCATTGGGGACCATAACCTCAGATAAAAGCTTGACTTGTAGACTTGCTACAAGTAAAACTAAATCTTTTTGCAGAAGCCAAGAAATGAGGTTCATTATAGCTCAGGAGAAATGTTAGAGTCGCTGCTTAGATAGAAAGCCATGTTTCTTCCCCTGCACAGGGCGCCTGCCTTTGTGCTATGTGAGCTCTCTTGGGGGCAGGGGTATAAATCATAATAAAACCATGGCATGACATATAAATCATAATAAAGAATAATGATACGTAATAAGGGTGAATACTATTAAGAGGAGAACTGTATGTGAGAGAGAGTGAGAGCCTGCACACATACATACACACAACTGTACCAACAAATACAGAGACAGACAGAAAAGGTGGTTGTTGGTGTTTTTCAAAGTGAACATTTTTTTTCTCAGTGGATATTTTGCTGTCAACACATTGACCCCGGCCTCCTTTCACCACCTTATCTTCCTACTTTCCCTGCCCTGCTGCACGGGGAAGGCCAGTGAATAAACCTGTGCAGGTATTACACTGCTCAGAGGGTTAGGAACTGACATTACAGTGGGAGTTGAAAACCACTCGGCTCCCACAGGTCCTGTGTCTGTCCATATACAAACCTTCCCCTCTGGTTTGGGTTGGATTACGTCACCTGAACAAATCAAGGAGCAGGTATTACACTAACCACAACACACAACTGTCCCTTTCCACTGATGCTTCCAAACAACAGCCTAACTCTCTTTCTACACTCCACACTACTACTACAGAGAGCATGCCTTGAAGAACGACAGAGATCCTAACCTGCTGGAGGGCTGCTTGGCTGTTTAGGGAAGATATGGCTCCCTGAAGGCCAGAAGAAACTGCAGGAGATTTTCTGTTACTTCAACCTTTCTGAGCAGTTGTAATAAAGGAAACTCAAAAAGCTGCCACCTGGATAGCCCTAAACCTCATGTTGCTGAGGAAAGAGAACTGGGGCAAGAAAAAAGACCTCAAGGAACATGTAGCAATTGTAGCAAGAAAACAGTAAGGAAAAAATCCTCAGTGTCCAGCAGGATGCCCCATTCTTCATGTAAAACCAGTGCTTTTATACAGAAAAGAGACAGAGAGACAGGCCCATGGCTGTCTGCTAGGGTAGAAGCGAGCAAGGAAGGATGAACAGGTAAAGACCCAAAGAGAGAGGTACCAGGAGGTGAGGTATTTACATGTAGGTAGGTGTCTCCTTTTCTGACCTGTCTAAAGCACCTGGCAGACTGTTGGAGCTATTCAGGAAGTCTGCAGAACAACAGACAGGAGCACCAGGCATTTCAACTACTTTTAATACCATGCCAAGCTTGATATACTTCCCAAATCCCAGGATTTATTAAGCATGGCTCTGCTGCTTCCACTTCTAAAGCAATACAGCTGAAGGTGTCAAAGAAAGAGGATCCTGTTTTGACGTCCTTTGTTTTGTGGGACCTTTTTAATCTGAAGCTGTCTGCAATTAGGAGAGGCTATGCTGATGGGTCCTACCACCTGACTTACACATTTGGGAAAGGTTTTTTCTCACCATTTTTTCATGTTGGCTGCACAAAAGTAACAAAGCAAACTGTCCTCTCAGACAAGGGGAATCCTTTGCCCCCACACCCTGCCCAGCCTCTGGCACTCCCAAGAACCACTGGTAACCTCTGTGCATTGCTGTGTCATTTGTTAACTGCATTTAAAACTGAAGGTGGGTAGAAATAGTTTGGTTAAAGTCTGCAAAAATCTGTAATTACACCAGTATGAATGAGCCTTGCAAAAAAGTGGGAAAAACCTGGCACAAAGGAGAAGCTGGGAAGCCAGGCCCCCCACTGCAGGAAATCCAAACACAATGCCATAACCCATAGGCATCTGCTAACACACCCTGAGAAGGAGATAAAAACAGCATCACAGTAGGTTCTCCACCTGGAAAACATCCCTGCGTGCTTATCTGCAACTGCCAATTCAAGCTCAGAAGCTGGGCGAGAGTAATCAGAGTTTTGATATGAATTTAGTGTAGGTGCGGTGGGCTAACCTGGTCAGACTAGAGAACCTGGGCCTCTTCTGAATTTTCAAAGTTAGGGGAGCAAAATGAAAAACTTGCCCCTACCACTGTCCTGCCTTCAGCACATCACCTCTCAGGGGTACAGCTCAGCTGTATGGGAGCAGGGAAGCTTGCTCCCTATCACACAAGTCGTCACCTTTTTAATGAGGCAGATGATAGAAGTTCTTCTTTCAAATTCTGCTAACTGCAGAACTGGATTAGTGATCCAGTTTTACTCTATACAGATGTGTTTGTCAATTTGCTGAGAAGGAAGGAAATAAATATGTTTGGGATCTTCAGGGCTAGATGCTCAGATCAGACTAAGGAATCAATTTCTCAGTGCTTAAACAGCACAGCAATCTAACCTGCTTTCCATGTCCTTCTCCCTTACAGGTAGATTTGGACACTCAGCTCCTTGCAAAAACTGATCAATCAATTACCTCTAGATTAGCCTAAAATTTTTTTGGTGTGTTTGGGTCAACTGATTCTCCACAAGAGCTTGGCTAAAAAAACCCCAGGAAAACTAGATTGCTAGCATAGCTAATTAGCCAAAGGAAACAGGGTTGATGGGTTGGTGTAACTTTACAGCGCTGACTAAACTGGGGCTACTGGTCAAGATACATCCAAAATTATTTGCTGTCTGAGACAGCCAGTTCCACTTCAGGTATGATGAAACAGACTTCCCAGTCACTGGAAATTAGCAACAGAAACAGTATAAGAGAAAGATTGCCTAGCTGGTTAAATGTGTATTTAAAATTCTGAAAGCCCACACTGAGATCCAAGAAAAAAAATGTATTTATCATTGTTATCAACAATAATAGAAATAAAACCAGTCTTAATAGCATGCAGGGTTTGATGCATTTCCCAAATAAAAGGATTTATTAGTTTAAAGCCTGTGTTGTGTTTATTTGTTTCTCTCTCCCCAGTCCTGCCCCCTCTTCCAACTGTCTTGAATTTTTAATGCACACTGTTTCTAATGTCAGCCGTTTTTCTTGTAAGGGTTTTCTGACATAACTTTATATTGCTACATCCTTTTGTTGTTGCCATTCCCCATCCTTGTTAGAGACTCCACTCCCCTAATGAAGCTCGTCTCCTGCCAGGATAATGAAAGAAAATAGATACAGAGCTGAAGTGAGCCAGTGAGAGGTGTGTGTGTGTGTGCATGTGTGTGTGTGGCTAGAAATAAGGATGCCACAAAATAAGGGCAATAACAGCCTGTTCTCCAGGGACTCCCAAGGCTGTCCCCAAGATCTGCAGTTTCTATATACAGCTGTGTGTGTGTGTGTGTGTGTGTGTGTGTGTGTGTGTGTGTGTGTGTACACATGTGTGTGTGTCTATATACAGCTCTGTGTGTGTGTGTGTGTGTGTGTGTGTGTGTGTGCACACACATGGATGTATACACACCCACAGTTTGTATGGATCTAATTTTATATCCACACACACTGACAATGTGGAAGGACACGTTTTGGAGATGTGTCCTGGAGGTGCTAGACGTAGGGGACATTCTGACAAATTAAAAAAATAGACTCAAAGTAGTCCAGTGTCTTCCTAGTCCCTAAATTTTGGAGATATCCTTTTAGTGTTTCACAGTAACCAGCTGCTGATTAAGCCTGTTTGGTAACTTTCTAGCTGTTGTCTCTCTTTTCTTTTTTCCCTTCATCCATCTTCATGAGTGTCTAATAAATGAGAAGGCATCTTACTCCTGTTGCCATTCAAAAGAACAAACAGAACTATTTTCACAGCCCAGGAAATGACAAAGATCTCCGTTATCCTGCATGTAACTCCCCTTCTTCCCAGCACTGCACCTCCAAAAGCACAGATCTTGTGGTGGCACGTGCACATTGGCATCTTTTGAGCAGTAGCAGCCGCTGCAAAAAACATACTGTAGCCTGGTGAAGAGCCCCATCAAGTCTTTAATGCCTTCCAGCCTTGGAACAGCCTCTTCTCCTTGTTCTTGTGGTGCAACTCATGGTCTCACTATAAGCTATGAAAAAAATCACCAAACTCTACAATCCTTCTTTCTCTTTTGTCCATTGAGAATAAACTTAATGTTTCTATCACTTTCTTCAGACTTCTAACTCTTTCTATAGGACCTTGATAACTAAGTCTCACAATTTCAATGTGATGGAGGTGGACAGTGATTACATTTGTATTACAATCTCATAAAGAAAAGAGAACTTAAATAAGGCTCCTGGGGACACAGAACAGGGAAGTGGCAGAGTCAGGGAAAGACCTGAGGTGGTGTGACACCCAGGTCCTCCTCTTTCTGATACACATCTGCTCAACGGTAACGCATGCAAAGGCTATGCAGGACCTCTGTGCCTAATGTCACTCATCAGAAGAAACTTCCAAACTACTCTGAGCAGCTCAGTCACTACGGGTCAATGTTAATTAGCCCAGACCTGTAAAATTTCTGAAGAAAGAAAATAAATTTTTAAAAAGCAATGAAACCCAAAGCCTCTTAAAAAAAAAGCAACCCATCACCTGCCATTTCCATTTATCCTGCATTCTACACTCCTGCCTGGTGCAGAATGCCAGCAATATTATTATTCTGTTTCCACAGTGGTGCTTCAGTGCTGAAGGTGTGGAATGTGTATGCTCTGCCTGCTACTGTTAAGATGCAGAGAGCCAACTGTCTCCCTAAAGGTACTGGGAATCCAGCTTGCATGTTTCAGCTGAAAACTCCTGTTTTCCAGCCCAGCAGTTGCTGGGATGCAGCCATACTGTTAGCACAGGGAAACAACTAGGATGGTACTTCAGAAATAACACAACTAACAGAAGTAGCAAAGCAGTTTCAGCACACAGGATCCTGCCCCTTCTTCCAGAAATGGTTTAGGTGCTTGGCAGCACAAGTCCTACTTAGACTGTCTATAACAGCAGTGATGAGGGAGGATGGCTATTGGTCCCTCCTCCCCATTAAAGAGAGCACGCAGTGAAAAGCAGTAACTGGTGAACCATAGTTCCTCTCTAGGAAATGCCTCTTCAAAAGTTGTTTGGTATTAGTCAGAGATTTTGAAAAGGGTCCAGAAATGCACTTACATACACCCTGAGCCCGAGCACACTTACAGATGACTAGTCCTCTTGGATGCTTCTGAAAACCAGATACCTATTAGATACAAGTGCAGCAATATTGTCTTGGGGACTAGTTTATTGCGTACTCCAGCAGAAACAAAGAGGACTGGGTCTCTAGTTGCAATAACAATGAGTAGAAGAATCTGTTTTGACTTGTTTCCAGTGGGTTATCCAGCACATTAGACACATTAACATGAAGAGAACCTCTACATTTTTGTGGCTTTCAACATCTGAAATATTTACAGCAATCTACAGCTCTACTCAGTTGTCTGTAGCAGTGCCACATACTTTAGCACTCAAGAAAGCTCTGTCTATTTCTTCATATCAGACCAAGTCTAAAATTAAAAACCCAGTGTCATTATGTCTAGGCTTGGTTTACACACTAACTCTATACTGAAAAGCTTAATTGAAATTTCAGGTGGAAATTAATCTAGTCACCTCTTGTTCCCTAATGGATTTTGATCTACTTCCCTACAAAGACAATTTCTGGCAGGGTAAGTGATGTTTGTTTTAAAGAAGGCCATAATTATGAAGTCTGCAGGGGGAACTGTAGGTCAAGACAGAGACGAAATGACATAGCTCTTACTAGACCAGAAAAACAGGAATGACTAGGACTACTGACAGGCTGCAGGAACAATGACAGATCAGTAAGGAAAACACTTGCAGCATACAAGAACTGGCTCTATTTTGTCCTTTTCAAGCTGTATTTTCATATCTATGGAAAACATTTGACTAATTTTTATAACTAGAACACCATTCACTGTCCTCCTTCCAAAATTTTGGCTGAAAATCCCAGAAGCAGTCTCAAAACAGGAACAAAATACCTGCAAACTGATGGGGTAATCTAACTAGCAACTACTTATTATCAGAATCCAGACAAGCAGACTGGAGTAGAAGCAAAGGGCAACTGGATTTAGGCTTGCTTTTAAGGAAAAGTAAAAATATTGGCAGGTCCCTGCATATGTGTGAGCTCACAAGAGACCATGATCCAGCAGGTCCCAGGTACAGCTGTGCTTAAAAACTCCCCGGGGGACGTGTCACACTGAAGAATGGCAGAAACACAAATAGCAGAAGTAGGCATTTGTGGTTGCTGATAATCTCTCAAACACAACCAAGTTCACTAAGCTGTGGAATCTATTGATAACCAGGACAAAAATTGCTTGGATGCTGTAATATTCCTGAAAACAAAAACATTCCATCACCTTGGCAGTGGTTACAATCTATAATCCAAGCCAATCTACCTACTTTGCTTCTGGTGTCATCTGCACTACCCTTGGAAGCTAAAAACATAAGCATGATCCAGTGCCCACCCAAGGGGTTTGTGTGTGGGCTCCAGAACAGGTGAGGTTGTGCAGCACCCTTGGTTTACCCCTTTCTCTCTTTCTTTCTCACACACACAGCCCTGAACTCAAGCAAAGAGGTGAAGCCACAGCCTGTGACCTCTGGATACTGTGGATCTCACTCTGGGATGACAGAACAAGGGGTATGTTGTACCCTACAGTCCCCAGTTACGAGCACCATTCTGCAGGGACCATTATTAAATGCTTTTGTGGACCTATGAGCCATTGCATGGGAGTTTAAGAAGCTTGACAACAGTGCCTGAACACTCCAGACTTCTTCCTAGAGAAGTGGAAGCAACTTTGGTGCTTGAATAATCCAGGTGTTTCCTGAATGCTTCAACAGGCATAATGGGGAAGCAGGCTTATCTAACTGGCGTTAATTACACAGAGCCAGCACTGTGGCCAGTGTGCCTCAACCAGAAAGGAAGATAAAATCCCTGCCATACATCACCTGCAAATTCATGTCTGATGTGAATTCCTTTTTTTTTTTTGCACCACACTATACAAAACCAGGGGCAACTGTTCTCAAAGATAGCAGGACTAGATGATCTTTCGAGGTCCCTTCCAATCCCTAACATTCTGTGATTCTGTGACTCCAGAGCTGCATTCTTCTCAATAATGGAAATATTAAAATGTTAGTATAGACTCAGCCCATCAATTTTCTTCCTTACCGACTTTGACCAGGAACCTTAAAGAGAATCAACTTTAGAGAATGGGAGACCTCAAGAGGATATGAAAATTGTAAGTGGGACCTATCGAGTCTAAAGCAAACACCTCCTCTTTGTAACAGAACTGCACATTTACTATTGTTCTGGGCAGCATCTGACATACAATCAACTAATGCTGAGAGCAAATCAGAGCAACAACTGCCCGTTGTGTCTCACACGCTGCCAGGTGCACATGCAAACGTGCTCCTGAGAAGTGTTTTCAACATAAGAGTGAAAGACCTACTGAGACCTCCTCCAAATCAAAACCAACATGTCTGTCCCAAGGCAAGTTTTGATCAAGGAGAAGAAAGTAAGTCATGAAAACCACAATGACATTAAGACAAAACCATTGGTTTCACACAAACAGGCTCCTGGGTGGCAGTATGAAGGCAAGAAAAGAAAGAATGGCTCTTTCATGGATAGATGGATCACAGAAGGGGAATCTGCTACACAACCAGCAGTTCTGAAAGGAAGATGATATTTTCCCCTTTGGCTGTTCTGGACAGACAATGGGACCAGCAGCGTTATGATTGAAGGAGGACAATGGACACAACAGACAGAGGCATGGCAGCACTGTCTGCAGAGCAACTATTTAAATAGAGAGAATCGATACCAATTTTTTCTTTTTGGATGGGGGAATTTGTTGTTGTTGTTGTTTATTTTAATTGAATTTCATCAGGAAGGCAAAAAACCAGCCCTGCTGAAAATACCCCATTCACAGAGATGCTAAAGGACAGCCAGCAGGTTCACAGCCACTGCCTAACACATCCCAACCATCTATGATTTTAATGCTTAGGAGGTGCAGGCTGTGCTGTATTAATATGCAAAGTGTGCCTGCCTTCCCAATTAAACGGAAAATGCGATGATTAAAGGCAGTCAGAAGATATTAGATGGATAGTGCTGAACTACAGGCTTTATTTCCTACACAGAGAAGCCCCACAGGAGTGCTGATGGAGTACATGCCGGGGAGATTACCAAAGGCAAAACAGAGCTGGGAAAGGAAAAATGCTTGAATACTTAGAAGGGGGAGAAAATGAGGAAGCTGTTTACAGGAGGACTGAATTAACACAGTACCTCATCCTGGTCTCTCAGACATGGGCCCTCTGGGCCACACATATCTGGAGGGAAACCAAGTACCACTTCTCACAGAAGCCAAATTCTGGCACATCATTTTGAGGGAAGAAGGCCCCAGAAGCTGAGTGAATCACAACATAAGGCCCAGAGAGTTTCACAATTCACAGCTGCACAACCCTGAGGCAAAGCTCAGAGGCGACAGGCCTTTCCTATGCCCCCCCTTTCCTTGTTAGCATCAGCACGTTCTCCTCTACCACCTATCTGACATGGGAGAAGAAAACACAGCGGAGAAGTACAGCATGCTGGATAATTTACAATTAAATCCATGAAGATGAGTAGATAAACCAGGAAACATTAATAATCGATTGGAGAGTTCCCTTTGCCTTGCTGTGAAGGGCTTGTTCTAAATCACCCACATAGCTTTAACCCTCCTGGCTCTGCTCTGCATCTCAGCCCCAGGCCATGGAGCCAGTTTCCCCCACTTACTCTTCCTTCCTGTCTCTGAACGCTGCTGCACCCTGTCACCAACGCACTCCGTGCCCGTGTTTCATGACTTGCATTTAATTAAAAGAGATGGCAAAGTCAGGTATATTTATGGGGACTTCCAATCCTCACACTTACATTTTCAGTTGCTATGGGTTTCCTTCCAGAGTTCGCTCTTTCTCCCCCCTCCCCACCATGTAACGTGCACCAGAATAAAGTCTAATAAATTCTGCTGTGTAATTGGCTGTATATTTTAGGGGTCCGTCTATCCCAGTGCTGTGAAAACAGAGGCCTTAAAAAAAATTACTGTAAGGACAGAAAACCCTGAGGGAGGGAGTCCGAAGTGCTTTATTTCCTCAAATGACTGCTGCTAAATTGTTACAGGTACGAGGCTGGAGTGCTGAGTGGAACAAAGCCACAGCCAATGGCAGCTACGATGTCACAGGACAGCACTTGAAGGAAAGCAGTTACCAGAAGTTGCACCTTTGTCCAAAACCAGTTTGCTGTCCTACCTTACCTGTCTGAGAGCAAGAGAACCACTACAGGGGCTAAAGAGAGGGCACTGCCTGTGCACACATTTTGAGGAATACAGAACTTTATTGGCTCTCTGTCTTTAGGGAGGGATTCCTTTTAGCAGCAACACGCCCCCAAGTGAAGCCACACACAGGAAAGGATGCACATCAGTTCCAGACTGCCAGCTCAGCTCCAACACGGGCTGGCAGAGCCACGTGTAATGATGGTGCACGTTACTGACTTACCCTCTTAACTGCAGAGCTGGTCCTAGCAGGTAGGATGCAAAGTACGTTGGCGTTAGCTGTGTCTGAGGAAGGCTGCACTGCTGTCCGTTAGAACCCTTTTGGAGATAAAGAGACAATGTTGGTTCAGTACACTGCAAGAGTATGAAATACTTTGTCCATGCACATTATCTAATGGACTAACACATGCAACTGAGGATGAAAAGGTGACATTTATGTAAATGAAAGCACTAAGGATATGATCATTGTGTGCTGCATTTGAGGAGGCAGCTCCACTCAAAATATTAGAAATATTGCTAGCAGCTCCAGATCATCACAGGACATTCTTCTACAGTGACCTGTAAGGAGGAAATGTGCATACATAAAAAAATTATCTGACCTGTTCTACCAGCGTTTAGGATGACACATCTCTACTGACAACAATAGGAATGTCCATATGGAATGACAGCACTCACAGATGGGCCTGCTGCACCACTCCTGACATGTTCAGCACTTAGCAGGATTTACTGGTTGTAATCTTTCTTCACCCAAGGAAACCCTTCTGCATGAGTACCTGTACCTGAGAGCAGCATAACAAAGTCTCCCCTCATATCCTAATCCCCACCGACCTACAGAAATTTCAAATCTCCCATTCACTGCTGAATCCAAATAAAACATTGCAAAACAAGAGGGAGGGAGAAATTAGATTTCCTTTGGGTTGCTCATTTAACTACAAGAAAAAGAAGACCTAAGAAAAGAGGATGGGATTCTATGAAGTTGGCACATACGTGTCCCCACTGAAAACAGACAGAATTATGGCCAAAACTGTGTGCCTGAATGCCACTGCACAAACTCTTCTATTTTTCTATCATTTCTCCACGAGGTTAGCAGAAGCTAACACCCCTTAATTCACAGTTTTCTACATTCTAAGTTTATGTCCAATGTTAATGTTATTTAAATGTCACCGTATTTTTTTTCTTCTCTCTCCTGTGAATTTCATGCTGGGTTTCTTATTTCCCTCCATTTTTTCAAGAATAGTTTATTAAGAAAAGCTGACTGTACCTCCACTCCGTCTGCTGGAACAGCACTGACGAATAAAAAACCCACCTCACAGGAGACAGTTTTATTCTGCTGATCGGAAGTCTGCCAGCCCAATTTATGATTGGACATAAGATCTCCAAATCTGAATTTATGTGTTGTACTATAACGACAGGTCAATGAGATTAAAAGTATGTTCATGAGAGAGCTGTAAGGCAATTTGAGTTCCATGGTTCTGTGGTGATTGGGCATTCAGTCTAAGAAAACCTGCGTTAATAAAACACTTGCAGTCCCTGGGAACAATCTGCACATTATTCATTATTGCAGCCTGGCTGCGGTCGCCTTCACCAACACCCCCTCACCATAAAAAAGAGAGAGAGAGAGAGAGAGAGAGAGAGAGAAAGCAACTTTCCCTCCCTTTCCCTCCCGGAGAAAGCAACACTCCTCCCTGTTCAGATGAAGCCATCAGGGAGATAGTGCCATTGATAACGAATGGGCTGAATTAACAATAGAAACACTTTTCTCCCTTATCATATGGTTCCCATAATCAAAACAGGGAGGGGAAATGGGAGGGGAGAAGAAAAATCTGAGCCTCACATATGGGTCTCCCCCACCAACTGAAAAATACATGGACTAAACACAGACCAGCAGCTTCTAATTGCATACAGAGTAACTCCCTTGCCTTCAAGGAACCCTGTTCATTAAAGAAACACCACCTACAAACCTTAAACACGGGGCTTAAATGAGTCTTAGCCAGGTCACACAAGCTCACGGAGGTCGCGTCAATCAGCACAAACCTGTGGAAATTGTAGAAATGGGCCTCACAGCTGCATTTGGATCCAGGGCCAAAAAGCCTTGGCCTTCAGAATACAGGCTCGGGCATCACAACAGGGCTGCTTTGGCCCACGGGCCAGATGCAGGAAATCCTGCAAACTTTGGGTTCCAATTCAAGTATCTCCCAGGGTTGGAACTCAGACCAAGATTTAGGTTCAGTATGTTACCATGATAACTTCAAGTGAAGCTCAGATCTTATGTCCAATAGATCTTGATCCAAAGTTACCTGTGGGCTCCAGGCTGTTTGTTTCTACCATTCTAGTTCACCCTGTGTCTCCCTGCAAATACCTACTAGCTCAAGCCCAAATCAAATTCCTCATCTTGCTTTAGCATCACACCCAAACTCCTAACCACTCCCACTAATACAGGAATATTGTCCCCCTTCAGATTACACAAAGCACCATGTAAACAGAAGGGAACCTGCAGCAAATCCAAAAGTCATCATCTTTCCCTTTTAAGATGTTTTATTCCTCATCAGTGCTTCTTTTCTTCATCATCGTTATAAAGATTTTAATTCAAGAAAGCCCACAGGATGTAATTATTTAGTGGTAGGGAAAATGTTCCATGCTTTGTTTCCATATGGACTCAACTCAATGTTTCCAAACTCCCCACGCTCCTTTCCCCATGCAAGTACAAGGCTGAAATTCACCTTGGTCTGATTTACGATGGGCTGAGAATCCAAAATCCTAGTATACTTCAGCAATTGCTGTAGGTGTCCAGCACTTCTGAATATTAAGCACAAATACTGAAATGTAGAGCAGAAGCATGTGGAAAGCAACACCAGCAGCCCTGAGGACACAGGAAGAAAGGAGCCTGAAAAGGGACAGGGCCAAGAGGACATGATGGGGAGCTGTTATTTTCCTGCACATTTTCATAAATCAAGGTTCACTCTGCTGCTGTTGGACCATTCCAGTCCCTACGCAATGGAGCCCGGAACCAGAGATCCCTGTGCACCTACAGAGCTGTTACTGCTACAGGGGCCAGAAAATGTTTGTTGAGTAAACCCATTTCTGATAGGCAATGAGATACCAGGACGTTCCTGTTTCATCGTTGTTTAATCTGTTTTGTTGTCAGGCAGGGCACTGGGCCAGTAAAAGTTCCCATTGCCTCAGCTTCAGGGGTGGACTGGCTTCAGAATTTATACAAATAAAAGAAGAAACGAAAAGTGCCGGCAGCACCAATCTGATTACAGAGTCATTTATTTTCTGGTCGTTAATAATTTGTGCAATAAAAGATTGCGTGCCTTTCTGAGTTAGTAGGAGTTATTGGCACAAATTTCCCTCCACACTGGTGTGAGTCTGTGCTTGGAACATAAATTATTAGTTTCTTATCGCACTCCTCCTCATTTTTCATGCTGCCACAGCTAGATCGCCAGAAGCCAACCCCTCAGTCTCGGTTTTATTTTATGCTGCATGAGAAAGGCAGCAAAGATGGCTATTCCAGCTTTAATTACACAAACTCATTTCTGCATTGCCTCTCCCCCAGTCCTCCTCCCCACCTGAACACCGTGTGTGCTGTCCTGTGCCTGTGTGTATGCCACTGTGGAGACAGGCAGGTACTCTGCCATTTGCCAGCTACGTTTCTAATGAAAGCACTGTCCTTTGACAACACTGAGAGGAAGGAAATGACAGGCTTCCACCGTCCTGACAGCTTCTATCAGATATCTGTTTGGAAAACTAGCAAGAAAGTTGCATGTGTGCATCTCAGTGTGAGGATAAGAGGAGACTGGAATTCATACCGTCCTGGAAAGAGAAGGAGGGAAGTACTGGCACAGAATTGGGTCGTACACAAGATGGCTGTATCTCCAGCTGAAGGTTGAGAAGTTTGAGTCTTAGCTGTAGGTGAGGAAATGCTTGGGCTTTCTCTTCCTATAGCATTGAGCAGGCGAATGATAAGAATATCTCAATGCTGCTCTGTAAAATGGATGCTTTAGTCACATTTCCAAAGTATCTGAAGTTCAGTGGGTGGAATACGCTAAGGATTAAAACTCCCTTAAAAGCTATCAAAACATCCTTCTTGTTTCTCTGACACACGGCGCTGAAATGCTCTTTAGTGGTGCTAATTGTTTTGTTCAGTACAGCAGTTCACATACAAACCACACCAAAATTCTTGGACCTTTCCATATGTCAGCCTCATGGTCTTCTCCATTCAATATGTCTCTTTAAATTGTGTCCCAGGAACGTTTGCACCAACATCTGCTTAACTTCAAAGGAAGCACTGACAGATTCAGACACAGAGCATGTCTGGCATCTGCAAACATGCTTGCAAGGGCAGTGCAAACCATAAGCTTCTACAGATAAGTGAAGTCAGGAGGTGCAGGACTAGCTTTGCCCTCTCTTCACTGAAAGACAACTACTCACAGGTTGAGAGTGCTTTTCTACGCAGCACCCAGTCACAGCACTCTTTGGATCCATGTTCTTTTACACACTCCACTGGAAACTCTAGTCACCCCTCTGGTCACAGCCAAAGCCCACTACTGTCCCTCAGAGATTCTTGGAATGCCAAATGCTCGCTGCATAAACCAGGTTGTGGGAGGCCAAGAATGACTGTGCACGCTGGAGGTGTCTGCTACAAGGGCCATAGGTGCAACCAGCTCCAGTGGAGCCACAGGTTGGAGACCACAGGGCGTTTTATTCAGCTTTACAGAATGTTTTCTCCTGCCAATATGTCCAAGCACAAGCAGCCCTACTGAGGCCTGATGTTGTCTATCAATAACAGAATGATGTGACATGCTGAGGGCACCCCTGTGTGTGTATATATATGTTGTAAGGAACACATGTTCCTCCATTCCAAGAGGATTTATACCAGGGGTCTTGGGCAGGCGTAGCACACACATGAGGCTGTACTGTCAGTTCAAGAGTGATTGATGGCTCGGTGCTTGGCATGTCTTTGGTGATTATGCTGCATTGGTGACTCACTGATCATTTCAAAATAATGCTTATGTCTACAGGGTAACATCCAACAGACCTATGGTTCAGGCTACGTTCCAAATGTCCACCCTGAATTCTTATGATCTGCTGAAGGAGTGGCACCGGGACTCTGTTTCACTGGGTTAATTGCTGTCAGAATCAATGAGCAGCCTTTCCACCCACAGCACACCTAAAATCTCACCAGCACATAACAGAGCTGCAGAGAAGCACACCATCCTCATCAAGTGCAGCAGGATGCCCACCTCACGGTAGTTTAGGAAGCCCATGTGCTACAGAACATCCCCCAGACTGCTATCAAACTGAAGTATTGCTCACACACAAAACCTCAGCTCACCTACCAGCATCTCACTGAGCACCTGTGTTAGAAAACTCCCCGCTCAGCCCCACCCAGGAAAAGAGTCTCTGTTGAAAATGGTAACAGGGGAGGGACCACAGCTGCAGTCACCTTACAGCTGTAATGAGCCTATTAAAAAAGAATGTAAACAAAATAGTTGCATGCTTTATCACTTATCAGATCTGTCCTTGAAAAAATTCAAAGACACAACACCAGCCTCACAGAACGCCTTCAAAACAAAGATTTATAGATCACAGTAGCAACCCCTCTGGTCTACTACAAAATTACGCTAACAGGCAGAAAAGAGAATCTTTACATTAGAAAAAGCAATCATTTTGCACTGTGTACATGCTCCTGGCTGCTGGACACAAATCCTGAGCTTTTCCCCAATTCTCTCACTGCCAGATTCACATATCCCATGGTGTTTGCCATCACTACTCTGATTTCTTCCTAGCTCGCACCCAGTTTGGACTCTCCAGTTTAAAGCTACAGACTAGGCTAGAAAAAACCATCTCATTCCTTTTGAAATCAAGGACTTCTCGAGATCAGACTGGAAGCAGATACTGAAAAAAAAATGAGTGAGCAGAAGGTTACTTGGCTACAGAAAGACCCAGAAATGAGGATGAAATAGAGCCACCAGGTTTAAACCCAGAACAACTGAGAGGGCACCTGAAACCAGGGCTTCTGATTCACTGCATTTAGAAGAAAGGCCGGCTGTCCCTTCAGGACCTGGGGACCCAAAATCCTGGGAAATCTATTTTAAAGTCCTTGGGACAGGCAAATCTCTATCCTTGGAGAGAAAAATATTGCAAAAAAATACTTAAGGGAAACCTTCTTAAGCTTTCACCAGATTGTCTGGCAACATTTGGTGCATTAGAGGACAGTTCCCGAGTGCTCCAACAAGCCCATCTTCACTCTTCCTGTGATCAAACAGTTTTAAGATATTTATCACTCCTGTTTCCACTTCCCAAGAGAACTCCCTTTACCATAACCTATTCCAAATTTGTTTTGCTGCCATCAACACCTACCAAGGCCATGCTTTCTGTAAAATAAGTTGGCAGCATGCCACAGGCAGGACCTGTCAAAATACTGTCTCCACACTGCCTCTTCGAGGACCCACACCTGGTGACATTTCCATGCCCTTCCCAATTCCTTAGTCACATTCCTCACTGAGACAGCTGGGCAAATACCAGCTCTCAGGCAGAAGATGAAATCAAACTGCAGAAGTGTTTAAAATTTCTGGTGAAGTAATGACAAGACAATGAGGGGAGGTTACAGCAGAACCTGTCCAGCAAAGTTTCCATGGGTTTAAAAGCAGTAGACAGATACCTCAGAAATTACTTGACAGCCAACATGGAACTGGATTTCCGTGTCCAGTTAAAGGTTAAAAGCAGGCTGACAACTCTTCAGCTGAGGAGTCTGGTTGCAAACCATTCTCAAACAAGTCCCTGGAAATCCGGTCTGCATCATTTGCTCAAACCTTGCCAGCTTAATCTGAATAATAACAGAGAAATGGTCCCTACAAGGCTAAATGCTATCAGTGTAGGACCAGGCAGGAAGATAAATTAAGCAGCACGCGTGGCTGAGACCCTTTAAAAGCAACAGTGCACTTCCTATTTTCACATCTTGAAATCTCAACACTACAGCAGCAACACTGTCAGGAGATCCTCAATCACTCTGTCCCTAAGAGGTCAGCACTTCAAGCAGATGTCCTTCTCCAGACCCCTTTCTTTTCTTTTTTC
>NW_010333949.1:18895-20857 GCF_000700745.2 Antrostomus carolinensis
GATGCTTCTTTGCACAGCAACAGCAACCAGCATCTGAAGTTCATGAAACACTTGGCAAACAGTCCTTTCTCATCTTTCCGGTAGTACTGTGGGGAGCCAGGGAAGCAACAAACACGGGTAAATATTAGTATGATTTCTGATGTGCTTGGCAGTGATGTCAAAAAACCCCCATGCCTTAGGAGCAGTGCCCCAAAGCACTCAGAACCTCACACAAACATTTTGCTATTCAATATTCCTGAATATTTCAAAACATAGTTGAATTTCCAAATCAATTTCTAATATCTATTCTGCTTCTGTTTTTACTTCACAGTCTTCAACCTGATGGATATTTGCTGCCTTACAATTCTATGCACAAAGATACAGAGAAATCAACTTATTACCCTCAACTCATCTGTGGAAAAACAAAAGCACAGAGCAAGCATTTGGCATTTCAGAATCAAGAGGTAAGAACTGCAGACAACTCTGATCCCTTATACACAGGCAGCTCCACATGACCAGACTGTTCTAAAACGGACTGTGCATGGTACTACCTACTAAGCATAAAATCATTCAGTGCTCTTCCTTATATATAATGATACTTGAATTTCGTATTTCTAGAAAGGGAGCTGTTTTCCCCCATTTCTCCCACCCTTCTCAGCCTGAGCTTTGCACATATCTCCTGAAAAATTGCCACTGTGCACCACAAGCTATATTGCACTTAATGAGGCACTCCAGGTTCAATGAGGTCCTTCATCTTTTCAGTTCTAGCTCCGTGCTTCTCCCTTCCAGGCATCTAAGCTGGCTCCTGCACGATCTTCATTATGGAACTTCTTTTTCCTCAAGTTATAGCTCCATGGTTCCTTTCCCTCCTGCTTGAGGCAAGCAGTAAGAACTCCTGGTTCTGTTTCCAGATCAAGGTCACTGTTGTGACCTTGACAACAGGCCAGGAAGGTGGCATTTTTCAAACTTGGGTGCCTAAATTTAGGCACAACCTTATTTACCGAGATGATAAGCATCCATAGCTCTTATTAAAAAACAGCAATAATGATGATGGTATCTAAACTCTCATATTTCTGTCTCCCCTCACGCTTTCATGTTTCATTAATCCCAAACCTGCATCTCCCCCTGACTTTAACAGCCAAAGCTAATGCAAGCTTTATCTCCAAACCCAGTATATAACCTATACTCCCAGATCTCCTGGCAGCTACACTCTACTGCCAACAAAACCTTCACACATATGCCTAAAATGGTCAAATGAGAACCACAGACAGGAGTTTCTGATATCAAGCAATGCACTGACCCCCCCCCCCTACCTCCTCTACCATACAACACCGCCACACTAAGAAATAGAAGCCTCTAATTTTTCTCTTTGGGCTCCACAGTACTTTTAACATTCTCAGCACTCCAACCAGAAAGACTAACACACACGCTTGGTCTGTGGACTGTTGCATGTACATAGAAAAACTTACACAGCTCATTTTTTAACTAATGTCACAATAGGTCCATGAAGCACGAAAACTGAATCTTCCAATCAAACAGTTTACATGTGTGCCCCTCCTACTGACCTGTAAACCCCTCATAAAAGGCTCTTTTAATCTGTATGCTGACTATATATATTTTTTTATTTTTATTTTTATTTTTTTTTTAAGGAAAAAAAGTACCAAAAAATAAGTGCCATAGATGTGTGATATTTCAAGGTGTCTATTTGGTAGTGTGTGTGGAACAATCCACAGGGAGACAAAGCAATACTTCCTTACGCTGTGTGTATGGTTCCACATCCGCTGTGTTTGGCGAGTAATCTGATTATCTCTCCTATGAAATGAGAAGCGCCAGGGAGAGAGGTTCTGCCCTAATCCCAGCGCCATCTCTGGGAACGTTTCCTCGCGCTGAATTACTGAACAATGGGGATTAGGGGAGGGTTTTCCGCTGGTCTCTCCCCCATGAACCAGAACTCGGGGTTCCCAGCGTGGCAGCGGGGCCACC
>NW_010333950.1:0-673 GCF_000700745.2 Antrostomus carolinensis
TATTATTAGTGTCCTTTCATTCTGGCATCTGATTTTCTCGACGGCCGTTATCTGCTCATCAATTGCTACGTCCGAGTTGCTGTGAACCAACAGAAATGTCTTCCTTCAGCAAGCTGCCCTTATGTCTTGCAGATGCCTTCAGAAGTTAGGGGCTGGGTTGCCACCTGACTTGAGTCAAACACTTCATTTAAGGACCCATCAAGCTTTACTGGTATCAGCTGGTTTACCCACCAAGATAGACAAACTCTGCTTATTTAAAGAGAGGAAAGCAAAGCAGATCCTCATGGACAGAGATGGAAAAGGCCTGTTAGATCCTCGAGTACATACACCTCCTAGACCAGCATTTAATCTCCCCCAAAAGAGGACGTATCAAATATTAAACTAGTACTACTCTTGAGGTTTTTTAAAAGGTCAAGGCGTACATTGCTAGGAGCATGGGGTCAGTGCGTGTTAATTTACGTCTGTTACTGCACTTAATACAATTATATAAAGGCTAAGGGCCTATGAATAGAATTGCTGCTTAAGGCCTCTGAGCCTCCTGTATTCCTGTCAGTTAAGGGCTGAGAAATACCTCCAACCATCTGTAAAAAATTGCTTTGTGAGTACGGGCCTCATGAAATAATGATTAACACTCTTCCCCTCGCCTCCTTTTACCCTCCCTCCCTCCCCCCCC
>NW_010333950.1:720-15190 GCF_000700745.2 Antrostomus carolinensis
AATTTTTATTAGTGTTTGAATCTTTTACAGATCATCTGCCCATCAGTTCTCATTCTTTCTCTTTTAAATCTGTTACCACAAATACATTTGGCTATAATATTTGCATTAGCTGTGGTATGCTGCCATCTCATTTCTGGTTATGGAGATTGCTCCAATAAAGGACACACGTAAATTAACTTTTTATTTTTATTATTGTATTTTCAGGCAAGTTTTGCCGTGGTTGTTGTTTGTGTAGCTTTCAATAACTTCTCATCTCTTGCTGAAATGCTGGTAGTTTTAGAATATACTTCTGTAGGGGCTTTTTCTAGAAATTAAATACTTTTTGGCTACTAGATGCACCCCAGGTTCAGCGGAGGCAGGTTAATTTAGTTGGTATCGTGTCGCCCCCCCCTAAAAAAAAGAGGACAAAAAGTTATTATTTCTCTTTCTCTGAAATATTTAATGGGGACTCCTTAGGGAATGATAAGTAGGGTTTGCTGACTCGCTGGCAGTGTCCACACAAGTTTGTTTTGCCCAAATATTCCCCCTGTTGTTATCACCTGTTCAGCATGACCACTGGAACTGCTCTGATAACCAGGACTGCAGTTAGCAGTTCTTACAGCACTCTTACCTGCCGCTGCATTTATCTGATGTAGGGAACCTAAGGGTGAAAACCCTGAGGAAGCCTAATTAGGAGTAGAAGTGGTAGGAAAGGTGAGAGGATTTATGGTCCTGCAGATGTGATAAGCAGTCTGGGGGGAAAATATAGGGTGTAGAGTTAGCAAACTTCAGAGAGGAGCATTGCAGCAGCCAAACTTAGTCTGAAATGAGACTGCGCCGTTTCCTCTTTAATTTCTGTTTGTAAACATGATCCATTTCTGTTTGTAAACATGATCCATTTCTGTTTGTAAACATGATCCATTTCTGTTTGTAAATATAACCAGGAAAGAGATACTTTTGGACCTGCAGCAGTGTCCCTGGACGTTGTTTGGAGCAGGGAGAAGTTGCACCTCCTTTAAATACATGCAGTTTTCCGTGTAAGTGACCTGGTATTGTTCAGAACAATACGCAGAGGCACAGGGTTGGCTGCACACATGTGTGCACACATAATACACGTGTGTGAATATCAAATGGTTTTTTGGTTTTTTTTGTTTTTTTTTCCCTAGCTTTTTGTTTTAATTCTGGATAATCAAGCTTGCTAATTGGTAGAAGAGAGTTACAAAACTTGTCCCTGTGAAACTTGAAGTTCCTGCTTAAAAATAAGAAGTGACACCTGTGTCTTAGAGCATATTTGGTGCCATTGTTCAGAGGGGTTTGGAAGGACAATAGAATGCTTTATTAATTGCTGTGTTTGGAGTTGGAGAAGCTCGTCAGGATAGCAGCATGACATGAGTCTCGTTATGAATACAGCTGTAGTCTCTGTAGAACCTCCCTGGGGTTTGTACGCACTGTCCGCTCCATGTGGCCACGGTACATCCTCCAGCACAGCTCAGGTGCTTCCTGTGACTGGCCTTCCTGTCCCTCTGCAGGTAGCCACGGGCTGAGCTATAAGCATGGTGACAAGGGCATGTGTGGTGACGAGGGCACGTGTTCCCCTACTGATGGTAGCTGTGCTGGTCACCAGGATGCAGCATTAACCTCCTCAGGAGAAGGCAGACGATTCCCTTGAGCCCAGCCAGAGGAGGAGCGTGACCCCTGTGTTTGTGTGACGTTGCTGAGCGGTGACGTTGTTAGTCTGAATGTCTGAACACCACGTTGTTCTCTCCCAGTGTGGTGGAGGATGTGAGACGTGGAAGGAAAAGGGAGGCAAATTTAATTTTACATGTATTTGATTAGAGGATTCCCCCATCCTCAAAGCTGGTTCTCTGAATTTGGCAAATCCCTGTTCTCCTCCTGTTTTCCTCGCTCTCTCATTGCAGCAGCTCTGTCTCCCAGGAGGTGGCCGAGCTATCTTCTGAAGTGGAGCCAACTTTGCTAGCCAGTGAAGGTACTGGAAGGGTTATCATCAACTTCTCCCCACAGCTGGGGACAGTTGACAACTTTTCTCCCCAAAGTGACTGCTCCAGTTGGGTGTGTTTTTGAAAAAAAGAGCTTGGAGTAACACAAATTTCTAGGCTGAGAATATAGTAAAGAATTTAGGAAGAATAAAGTCGGGGCGTGCCCAGAAAAAGGTGTTCCATCATCCCTTATTTTAAAGGTTCAACTACTTGGGAAACCTGAATGTTTCCAGTTTGTGTGCAAACCTTTCTGAAAAAAGGGAATTGCAAAAAAAATTTCTTCTGAGAATTTGATTGTTTTAAATGATGCATTTTCAAAATGAGTGCATGGTTGAAGGGAAAAAAAATGGGAAGCGGTGGGAAATTACCAAAATGGAGAAATTACCTCTAGTTTTCAAAGGACACGATTCTTCCATTTTTTTCCTCCTTGAATTATCTGCCCTCACGTGAACAGTTCTACCAGATCGGTGTGGGAGGCAAAAGCACTGCCGGATCAGGGCCCACCACACTCTTGAGCTTATAGCTTTACTGAAGCAAATAAGGTTATTTTCCCCAAGCACTGAAAAAAACCCCCATGTGCAGCTCGTCACTTTACAGCCCCAAGTGTACGGATGTAAGTCGGTGCCCACGGTGGTGGCCACCCTCAGCACAAGCCAAAAAAGAGGAAGCAGTCTCCAAGAGAGCACGTTTGATCTTGTGCTGAGTGAATGGCACGTAGTGTCCACTCCAGGAAAAAAAAGTCAGTGTTTTTTTGGGGGGAGAGGAGTAACGACAAAAAAGGCCGGTTAATTAGGAGAAGGGTTGTGGAGAAGTGGCCAGCAGCCGTGACACCATCAGTTATTTAACCTCAAGAAGCAGAATACGTAGTCAGCAGTATTAATTTAGCCTAAGTACCGTGAGCATCCAAAGAAAGACACGAAAGCCAACGCAGGAGCATCTCAATGCCCTTGCCTTTCTCTGTCTGGAAAGCTTGGCTGGGTGACTCGCTAAAAATTCTGCATGTCTGGCTTAGCTGCCCATGTCCTTGGTGGCAAGTTGATGCCAGGTCTTTCTGGTTTCCTTTCTAAATCTCTTTAATTACGTTGTTATCTTTTAGTTAATTTTCAGCATGTGTTCCTATGCTCTGGTTTGTCACGTTCAAAATGGCCAGTGATTTAAGTGAAGAGAAAACCAAGAGGAGTAGTGCTGGGGGGAGAGGGGGACGTGTGTATAAGCTATTTATTTGCTACAAGGATGTGAAAAATCCTGATGTACCTGTTAGAAGTTCCTGGCTGTGCCAATAGGTTTGCCAATTTTGATTGCAAACAGATACTCACTGTTAATTTGCTGTTTGTTGGTACATCTCCAGTGCAGGGACGATGCAGCGAGGGGTTCCTTACCCAGGCACAGTCCTCAGCCCTTGCCATAGGATCTGCTGGTGTGGCCTCTTGCTCCTTGGAGAAGCTCCAGCCTATGCATCCCAAATGTAGGGCTAGGCAGAATTCCTGGTTGGAAGAGGAATTGAATTTCCTCTCAAGGAGGCAGAAAAAGAGGGACATCCTAAAGTACAGGGAGAGATGACACAGGTTTGGAGAGCATCGTTTTTTGGCAATATATTTGGTAACTTTCTTTTCCTTCCAAATCAAGGATGTAAGAAGCCAAAAAAAGGAATGAATTAGCAGAGTGACACGTAGGCTTTAAAAAATAATAATAATTAAAAAAAAATCTGTCCACTGTTGGTTCCCAGACTCACCCTCATCAAAGCAACGCTTCTCAGTCACCCTCCTTACCCTCAGGAGAACATCTGCTGGGGAAGCATGATACGGCACAGGTAGAGAAACGACTGAGTGCAACTCATGATGTCAATGTGGCAAGACAGTTCCTATTTCTTCTCTTTCAATCCCTCACCCTTTTTTAAAAGAGAAAAAAAATATTCCTTTTTCCTCCCCCCCACCCCTTATTTCTGTTTCATTGTTCCTCCTTCTCCTTTGTCCTGACTCACACGCTCACTGTCTCTCTGTTTTCCTTCCGTGAGGTCTCCCAGATTTTCACCCACCTCTCTGGACACCCATCTCTCTGGAAAGGGCCCTCAGCTGATTCCCCTGCTCCGCTGCTCCTCCCGCCTTGTTTCCAACCACGCACAAGATGAGTGCTCCTGGTGAACACAAACTGGGGAGGCAGAGGGGTGAGCCTGAGTCGGAACAGCCCTGTCAGCAGATGTGACCACTAGCCAGGTTGGCCACTGTCTCCTGGCACTTGGATGATGACAAAGCTCATCATGGAGCAGAGGAAGCAGATGTCAGGGCCAGTCAATGTAAGTGTGAGAAATCTCCCCATCGTCTGCCGAGTTGGGTGTGTGTTAAGGTTCCTCACCTTAATTGCTTCCCAGGTAAATCAGGGTGGTTGGTGTGTGCTGCTGTGCCTGCTGCACAGGGCTGACGTGGACTTTGCCAGCAGTGTGGCTAGATCCAAGGTGGATTACCCACCTGCAATACATTGTAGATGCATGTGCTCCCTTTTTCATGATAAATTGAGGCAAGCAAGGGTGGGAAGTAAGAATCTACCACACAAAAATAGGATTTCTTAACATGTATTCCCCATTTTTATAGAGAGTTTTGCAAATAATTTTGTGTGTGTGCGTGTGCGCACATTTTTTTATCACAAAATTTTAGCAAAAGGCCAACGTAACTGAACCAAATTTTAAAAAACAAACCAAAAACAGGAACAAGAAAAAAAAAATCCCAACTTTAAAAACAAAACAGGAGCGAGAAAAAAAATTCCAACTTTACTGATTTGCACGCTGATCTGTTCTAATCCATGGACTGACAGGTCACCCACACTTTTGTCTCTAGGGTTTATTAAGAGGTTGAAGTAGTTGGGTATAGTGTGAGATAAAAGAAGAGGGTGCCAAGTCACTAAGCTGAAACATTTGGGAGCTCTGCTCAGCAGCCTTGCAGTGTGAGGGATGTTATGTCCAAGTGTGACCCTAAAAATCATCTTGAAGGACCTATGGCAATGACTTCTTAAAGCCCCATGTTTTTCTTTTCAAAGCAAAACAAAAAAGTAGGAACAGAAAAAGAAGGAGCAGAAAAAAAAACCAATTGTCTTTTGTTTTGAAATTAAATTAAAAGACTTTATTTTATATTTAATGTCAAAAAGCTGAGTACAACTGATTTGTGTTAGTACATGACAGCAAGGAGGTAAAATGGCTGGGAGAGGAAGATAAACATTATATTTTTTTAGGTTTGTTTTTAACTGGTCAAACTAAATGAAATACAACAATAAAGAGCCTATAATATGGGAAAATCAGCAAATCAGCATTGCCCCCCCCCCTTTTTTTTTTTAGTTTCTCCAAAAAAAATTTAAAATTTAAAATAAAATGAGTATCAGAAACCATGACTCTTTTTACATAATAATTTTAAATTTACCCCGTAGTTTTAACTTACTGTAACAATTATATAAGGTACATTTATTTTTTTTTTTTTTTTTTTTACTTCTTTAGCTTTTATTACCCAATATTTGTGAATATACAGCCTTTGTATGTGCTCACAGACTAGTTATGGGTGCGTGGATGGATGTGTATGTGCACGTGTGAACGTATCCACAAACACATGCATGTGCAAATCTGTAGTAGAAATAATGAAGACAAAATGGGATCCTTTTCTTGATAGGTAGAAGTTTAAAAAAATCTTCAAGATGGTTTATTGATTCACAGGTTTTACTGTAAACTAAGAAAATTATGGTTAAGTGCGTAAATATTTATTAACTTTTTTAAGGCCTATGCAGTATTAATTATGCCGAAGTACAGGACAGACTATTTTATTTTATCACATTTTATGGAGTAGAGGACATTAAAAAAAAAAGAAATATATTTATTTACCTGCATTTCTGCAACTTCCATTCAGTTTATATCACATTTTATGGATTTGAGGACATTAAAATAAAAGAAATACATTTATTGACCTGTGATTACCTGCATTTCTGCAACTTCCATTCAGTTTTTTAACCCCTAACTGGATAGTCAGGGAAATATTTTGATGGCTGGCTGTATTTCCCAGCAGTCTGGTGGGCTACAAAGCTTTCTACATTATTTGCAAACCCAGCAGCTAGTTTTTGAGTCAAATAACTAGATCCTGATCCAGCAAGGGCTTTCCTTTTCCAAGCAATCTTCTACCAGGACTTAGCCTGACCACAGAAGGGCTCCTCACAGCAGTAAGCACTGCTCAGAGAAGCAGATGCTTGCAGGGAAAGGCCTTTTGTCTTCTACTACTGCATCTCAGATTTTTATTTATTTTTTTTTCCCCTTTCCTTTTCACAATGAGTAAAAATACCTTGATTTTGGTGAAAAATCAAGCTCTTGGCTGAATTTTGCTCTACTTTTAATTGTCCAGTGACAGAAGTGGGATAAAGACCTTACAGCCTTTCCTGAAGGATCCTGGTTTCTGTGAATTTCTAGTTTGTTGTGATTTGGAACAGTTTCCACAGGCTGTAGTTCTGGCTCTATGGGACTGCTTCTCTGTTCACATGCTTAGTAAACCCATTAGCAAGAGATATTTTAGTTTTATTAATTCACTGCCCCATGCTACATCTACTCCAGAGCAGAGGGACTCTTCAAAACCTGAGAGGAATATTTGGTTTTCCAGATGCTCTCTGCTCAGCTTGTCAAAAAATGAGAGTGGGGGTATTTTTAATTATTTTTATTTTGTTTTAATACTAACAATTACTCCCTGGCAACTGAACAGAGACCTTCCAAACTTGTATCACACAAACCATTGCTACCTTGTTTGTTAGCTTGCTTGCTTGTTTCTTTCTCTGATTTTTTCATAGTCAAACTAGGCCTTTCTCAGTGTAATGGGTTTTAAAAATATATGTATCATGCAGGTACCAAACTGAGAATGGAGATCCTGCAGTTTAGCACTCAGTAAACAAAATTTGCCCAAGTCCTTCCATGCCAATAGGTTTAAAGATTCCCAAATGAACATAATGGCTGAAACCCTTGTAACCTGCTATACTCTATCTTTTTGCACAAGACCTTAATTTACTCTCCTATATGTTTTCTGAGATGATGGAGTCAGTTCTGTTCCTACCATGAGGCCATTAGCAAAACTCCTTTAAACCTGTATACAAAAAAAGTACTGGTTCAAGAGTGATTTTTTTTCTTCTGAAGTTGTTATTTGACCTCTTCTTTTGAGGCAGATTCATCCCTCTCGTTTATTTTCTTCAGTTGATATATATTTATATACAGTAGAAACATCACAGTTCAGCTGGTTTATTTGCTGCCCCAATTTAAGCAGATATTACATGCAAGAAAAGCAATCTTAGAGAGAAAAGAAAAAAAATCAGGAAAGTCTGATGAGATTGAAATGGAAGAAAACATTGTTCTGCATGTAATAACATTTATTGCATTTCATCTTTATTTTTTCTTTTCACATTAATTTGGGTGTTCTGATCTACAAAAGATCACAATCTGTCTGTCATTCCCCCCCCCCCCCCCCAAATCGTGTAGCACCCATTAAACACTACTGAACTCACTGGTACCACATAAGCATGGCCCCCCTCATATTCCCCACACTCCATACATGAAATTTTAGCTAACACTGTCCCATTTAAATAATGGCCATTGCTTTTCACTCTGATTAAACTCAATCAGTCTCTTGATTCATTCCTGTTAAAGGAATTTCTTGTATAAATTTGAACTAATATAGCAGGACTCTGTGTTGGGGGGATTGGCTATATGTGCATTAAAAAAAAAAAAAAAACAACCCAGGAAAAGTACAGGAACTGAAAATAATAAATAGAATCAGGTGAATCTGTTCTCAGTTCATTTATTTATGAGGCATTTGGGTAAGTTAATAGAATTTTAAGTTGTTCATGAAACTGCAGTATAGTTCTCCTCTATAGTGCAAGAGTTACGCTGGAGAGAGATTTCACAAATTTATTGCTGTGAAAAATGTCTTTGAACACACGTGTCTATAAGGTGTGTGCTGCTCACCTAGTTTAACCAAATCTGAGCCAAACCCCACGGAAATGAAGGGCTGTTTTTTCACCAAATAGGAATTGCAACTGTCCCTCCAGTAGCCTCATTTATTTGAGGGCAACAGCTGTCATGATTTTTGTGTGTGTGTATATATAATACACATGTGTAGCATGATTTTTGTGTGTGTGTATATATAATATACATGTGTAGCATGATTTTTGTGTGTGTGTATATATAATATACATGTGTAGCATGATTTTTGTGTGTGTGTATATATAATATACATGTGTAGCCATATATATTTTATCAATCTATCTATCCATACACAGAAAACACGTGTTTTGTGTAGTTCTTAGTGTGGCTTTGTGCATGCCTTAGGTAGACACGTGTTCATGGGAATAACTGTGTCACAGTAGTCTCCTCTTTATGCCAAGTATATATATATTTTTTTAATATCTAGGGGAATAGGCATCATATAGACTTCAATGGGAAAACAGCAGATTAATTTTTTCTGCCCTTTTTTTTTTTTTTCCCCCATTTTAATTTGTCCTTGAAGGTCAAAATTATTTTGGTGATCACTTCATGTCACGATTTTTATTTGGAAGCAGACTGCAATGTCTCTGGCACAGGGACTGAGAAGTCATGAACACGTATCTGAAGTGTCTAACATGCCAAAGGAGATTTTTTTTTTATATATATATTTTTTTTTTTTTTTTTTAATCCATAGTGATAAAGCAACAGTGAACCAAATCCTGTTTACTTTATTATCCAAATTATCCTAACAAAGTCCACTTACTTAATTACAGAGTGAAAAATACTGGTTGCTTTTACAGGTGGACTTTTGCATCTCTCTGTATGACAGACATCAGATCAAATAGCTGTTTCTGGATTTAAAATACTTTTATTTATTGGCTTTCCTTTCCCTGCTGCCTAGTTTAGGAGCCTAACCTCAGACAAGCAGGTTTGAAATTTTAGGCCATTGTTTTTTTAACCTTATGGGTAGACCCCAAACTTTACAGCACTTATTTTTGTATCAGCCTTTAAGAATAAATGTGTATAGAATCTAAGAGTTAGGAGAGATGAGTTTCTGGTATCCAGAAGGTAACCACAGCTAGGTCTAATGGAGTTTTGGAAAAAGATGTCAAGAAGGAAACCAATCAACTTGTTCTCTGTCATTTCTAGCAGCCCTGAACAGTATGGAATTTGAGTAACAGAATTTCAGTGGAGCAAATAAGAAGATCTTGGATCTAAGAGAATTCTGAAAAAAAATGCAAATTGTGCTAATAGAGCAGGATGAAATGTGACCATTAGGTTATGTAGACACCAGCCTGGTGTGAAACCAATCTGGGCAGTCAGTCCCCCACCTCCCAGGCCAGCAGATATGTAAGGATGTGGCAGTGTGTCTGGCTGGGGGGGTGGACAGGAGAAGGGGACACGTGCCATCGTGTCGAGGCCACCTGCTCGGTGTGTGATCCCGGCTGTAGCTGCGTCACCAGCTCGTGTTCTGCTGGTCTGCCCCAAACAAAAATGGAGTGTAGTTGGTCCTGACTTTTGGTCCCAAATAGGTTTTAACTTTAGTGGGCTTCATTCTGCTAAACCAGTAGGTCTGTGACACGTCCCTTGAGGTTGTGGTGGCCGATACCAGCAGCCCACCTCAGTGTCAAAGCTCTAGCTAATCTGTTGAGGAGGAGCAAAAATTAAGCAAACTGAATGCTAACATTATAAGAAGGAAAATTAAAAAAAAAGATACCAAAAATACTTGTGGGCTCTTTTTGAACTTAGAAGTTCTAGATGGCGGATGAATGCAGGCTTGGCTGCTTCTACAGAGGAATATTTGTCATAGCTTTGTTTTATTTATTCTAAAGTTAAGCAGCGTTGTAAGCCAGACCTTGAGGATGTTTTAAAATAGTTGCTTAAGAAGCTCATTTGCCTAGTAGAAGTAAGGTTCAATAAAAGTTGTTAGTTTTGATATGCTTATTCCCAGGTCCAATAGGTAAGAGAACGTTTTGTAGGGGGGAATAAAAGAAATAAAATATATAAATGTGTCTATTAGGCACGATAGGATTCCAAGCTCATGTGTGTAAAGGCCAAATACAGTTCATTTTCCATATGTTATTTACCATAGCCTTGTTTCTAGTAAATGAAAGTATTTATCTGAGTGGCCAGAGCAAAAACTGGCATTAAAAATTAGCCATGAGTATTATTTGCATCCTTTGAGGAAAAAAAATAAAATAAAATAAAAAAAATTCCAAATTTATAATGAAGCAGAGAACAAACCAAAATTTAAAACTCTACTCTGCTGTTCCTGCTATAGCTAGTTAGGAGGTTATTGAAATAAAGTCCATAATGACTGCTACAGCTAATAAAATAAACACTAATTGCATGTTTAGATACCAGTCAAATCCATATTGCTCTGTCCCATGAATCTAGTCCTGTTAGACATAAGCCCATTGGCTTCATAAGGGCAATTCAGATGCATAAAGAAAGCATGTTTTGGCTCAGTTGTATGCAAACAAAAGTCTCCTGCACATTAACAACCAACAAAGCAGGTTTAGGATGAATTTTTTATATGAATGTAACCCAAAGTAGGAAGGAAAAATAATTCCATTGAGGTAGTAGTGGAAGCTAAATGTTAAACAAGCTTGGATCAGGAAAAAAAAATTGTCAGAGCAGCATACTGCCATTTTATCACTCTGTCATCTGTTAATATAAATGTTATTAAATAAATATGAATATTAAAAATAAATGTTAATCCTCTTTTCGTATTTACTCCATAGTAACAGTCATATTTTCCTTCTTTTTTTTTAATTTTTGACATTAAAAATAGAAAAAAAAAATTTCTGTTCAGAACACAAGCTGGAGATGATTTTTTGTCTCCATTCAAACTACTGATTAACGATTTATTTACTTGTCACTTGTTGTTGACCATCCCAGTCATTGCTTTTTTATTAGTTATTATACTTGATGTTTCTTTCTGGGCAGTATATGAAGCAGCTTTTAATTTCTGCCTGATTCTAATCCTCTATTTCTACGTATATTACTAATATTTTCCTTAGAAGTATCTTGTCTTTCAAATGAGAATTTCCCCTCTCTAACTTGACATTTATATTTCAAACCACTAAATACTCTGCACTGAAGTTTTGTGGGGTGTTTTTTTTTTTCAGCAGTCATTGGGGTTGCCTTTCTTGCCAGCTTTGGGGATTCAGGTTTGAGGCTATAAACACTTCTGTACGTATGAGTAAGTCTACATTTGTGAGTAGCCAAAGTCAGCAGGGCTCCTCAGACAACTACGTGTTTGCAGGCTTGGGACCTGCAGGTACTTGGATAGAGGAGAAGACAGGGAAGGGCTACAGATACTGAGTTTTAATTTTTATTTTTAATTTATTTAATTAAAAATTTATTTTTAATTACATATGCTTGCCAGGATCATTAAAAAAAAAAAAAATACAACAATATATTTCATGAAATTGCCTTGATTCTTTGGGACACGTAACATATAAATGAAATTGTTTGCTTAATTTGGTGCCATATGATAAAGTTAACTCAAATACCTGATATCTTCATCAAATCTGATAATTGTGATTGTTGAAACCTTTGCTCCTGATTTAGTTAAATTTATAGGTAACATTCTAACACCTAGAAATCTTCCCATCAAATCATACCTGGTTGAAAAAGCAGAAACCAGTCTCTAAAATTTGTGGGTGGTCAAAAAGCTTATTAAAGATGCTATTAGATTAACAGCTTTTTTATTTTATATATATTAAGGAGTTACAGTTGCTGTGTTGTTTTTTTTTTAATAAGAATTTTGTTTGGGTTAGTTAAGCTTTTTTTTTCTCCCTTTACCCCAATCTCTTCCAAACTGCAGCCACAAATTTAAAAGCAGCTAAGGAAAAACTAGATGCCTGGTTCTTGATACTGCTCCTAATGGATTTCATGGGATCAGTATCAGTTTTAGAGATGAGGGGTGTGGTGTCAAAGCAGAAGGACAGAGGTGCATGAAAAAGAGTATTTCACAACTTGGGGAATATTTATAACGTAGTCAGGAGCTTGTGCAATGAGAGAAGAGGGATCTGAGGACATAATGGTAACTAAGAAGGCCAGAAAAATCAATGTTGTAGAAGCCATGTTTGCAAGTGTGACAAATATATCTCCCTGGGAAATGGCAATTAAGTTTTTAACCAGTGTTGTTGTTAACAGTAGTGAAAATTAAGGAGAACTATGAGGGTCAAATTCTGCCCTGAGATAGACTCGTGTATCGCCTGTGGACATGGAGGGGGAAGATTTTAACACTTCACATCTGACTTGGAACCAAAACAAAAAGACTTGTTTTCAGATGACTCTGGAGTGATTTCCAGATGAGAGGATCCCAGACTGATCTGCTGATGTATAGAAATGTGATGTCATGGGGCAGTGAGAGCAGAGTCTCTCTGGAGTCAAACCTGAGCTGTCCGTAGCAGTGACAAATGGCCATGCTGGCTTTTACAGGAAAGAGGGAATTTGCTCGTGTGTGTGGCTTTGAACTGCAAGAGGTGAGGTTTAGATTAGATATTAGGAAGAAATTCTTTGGTGTGAGGGTGGTGAGACACTGGCCCAGGTTGCCCAGAGAACCTGTGGCTGCTCCTCCCTGGAAGTGTTGAAGGCCAGGGTGGATGAGGCTTTGAGCAACCTGGTCTAGTGGAAGGTGTCCCTGCTGATGGCAGGGGGGTTGGAACTGGATGAGCTTTAAGGTCCCTTCCAACCCAGGCCAGTCTGGGATTTTATGTAGACCTTCATATTGCAGGTGACTGTCTCTGCTGAAAGGAGTGACAGCAGTACTGGCCATTGTTCCCTCTTCAAACTACTTCATAATGGCTTTGTTCCTCCGTCCTGTAAATATGACCAGCCCAAAGGAGCGGCTAGGTTCTGTGATTAAAACAGATCATTAATAAGCAGGACTTCCACGTCCTCCTCCGGGCTCCACCAGCTTTTCAGTATAACCCTGGACAGGCATCTGTTGTTCAAAGGAGATGGAGATTTACATGAGACATGTTTCAGCAAAATGGAGCCTTCAACGAGGAGACCCAATTTTGGGTAGATTGATCCTAGGCAGCTGGTTACTGGACTGTGGAGATCAGTGTCTGCTGGTTTATTCTACTTTGTTCACGTCTCTTATGAGTGTAGCTTGGTGATCCCATCTCAATGGCCTGGTTGCTGATAGTTCCCGAAGGTTCTTCTCTGGGATAGTCATTTGCTCCCTCTCTGTTGTTAAAAATGACTCAGAAGAAGAAAGAAGGCAGCCTGCTGTGTCAGAAGATGTACAGAGATAGGTAGAGAGGTTTTGATGGGTCTTCCCAAACCACACTGACCAGAAATTAGCTGTCCTTTTTATCTGCCAGACCTCAGCAAAGTCAACTCTTAGTTTTCCTCAGCTGTCTTTAGAGGACCCAGTTAAGCTGCCTGTGATGTTTCTTGGCCCTTTGTTGAAGGTGGCAGTCATCAAATCCTTGATTCTCATTTGTCTTGCAAAACATTTTTTGTTTTTAATGTGACTATTGACATATACAACAGTCCTTAAAAAATTCTGAATTAAAAGTTCTTGTCTCCTTGCTGTCAACCAAGATCAGATTCCTGGAGACCAGCAATGGGGATGTCCCTGTTACACTCTCACCAGGAAAAATAGGGAAAGGAAGGCCACCTGAGTGTCTTCCATACTGTAGCACCAGGACTGACAAAGCTGATTTCTTAGGGTGGTTTCGTGCTTTGCTGCAAGTTTTGATGGATGCTTCTCCTGCAGTTGGGATGCTCATAACTGCCCTCTCCTGTGTGGATTCTCTGGTGCCTAATAAGGCACACACTCACAGTGCAGCCTTTCCCACCAACCTGGGAAACTCACAGGTCTCTCTAGTCTTGGTGGCCACCCACTCCCACAAAACTTGTGGCAACTTAATGATGATCGAGGCCTGTACCCGAGTGCCAGGGCTGGTGACAAACTAGCAATGCATTCAACATTCTTGAACACCCTGATGGCCACCGTCTGTCTGTCTGTTGTGACACGTGCACACGCAGAGCATGATCACGAGCCTTGTTGCCATAGGAAACCAGGCTAAAAACCAGCAAGGTCAGAAGGCAGGAGCTCATTGTTTTTCCTTTGCAGGTCCTTTGAAAAACTGCTGGCACTGGCTTTTTTTTTTTTAAATTCATTAAATCAGATGTGTTCTTGGATGGTTGGTCATGGAAATCATACTTGCTGCATGTGAAGCTCTGTTCTCCATGATGCTGTGGTGTCTGCTGTGGAGTTTGCCTGGTTGCCATCTTCATCAGGCCTTAGCTCAATCCCTGGTCCTTCTCTACTTGTTTCTCTAGGCATACTTGGTGCTTTGGCTTGCAGGTTTCCTTCCTGGTCCCTTGCTTATTGCTGAGAATATCTCCCATAATCACTTTGATCTCACCACGGGGTCTTGCCCACCTTGAAAAAAGTAGCAGCATCGCAGGAACAAGGGATCACAGAATCACAGCATCATGGGGTTGGAAGTGACCTTAGGAGATCATCCAGTCCAAC
>NW_010333950.1:15262-17642 GCF_000700745.2 Antrostomus carolinensis
GTGGAGACTCCACAACCTGATGTTCTCAAATGGATTTCAGTGGTTAAATATTAAGGAGATCTTCAGTCTGGTTAGGACTAACTCAACCGCTGTCATCTTTGCTTTAGCATAAATATGTCTCGTGCCTTATGGCTAAACTTTTCTAATACTGAGGTGCTTAAGCTACCTGGCATTGGTGGATCCTGTGACCAAGGTGATGGCCAACCACCCACCCACCCTTCCAAACTGATGTCTTGGTGACAGATGGAGAAGCAATCTCAGCTGTCAAGTTTGAGCAGCTGCTGTAAGTGCCACCAGCTGGCAAACCCTCCCTTTCCTCAATGCAGACCATGTTCTTTACCTTTGAGGGTATTGTAGGTTGCAGAACTAACCCCAGGCAGGAGATCAGATGGATACCAGAGACCTCTCATCTGCAGACATCGATTACCTTTCTGGTCTTTTATATACATGTGGGTACTTTTAACTTCTTGCAAAAGTGGGGTGACTGTAACCAGGGAAATGTGAGGTCAGTGAAAACAGAGGCACGGAGCTGCAAAATTTGAAGAACATCTCTCCGTCAGGGACATGAAAACCATACAATTGGTAGCTTTTCATCTGCAACCCTTTTTTCTTTGCCCTCCCCAGTGTGACAGCACAAACATCTGCTCTTTGACCAACATGGTTACTTCTGGAGGCTTTTCAGCATGAATTGTTGCATTCTCTTCCACCTTCTAGCAAATGCAAAGTACAAACCGTAAGGAGCAGGAATTCATCTGGGCATGAATGTGTAAAACAACTTAATTAGTGATAAAGTGTAGTATGTGTCCCTCTATCTCATGTCAACACTAAATTAAGGTGCCTACAAATGATCACAGTTATTTGGACACATATTTATCATGTAAGAATAAATCCAACTTCTTGTTTTCCTTAGAACTGTTTTGGAGCTGTAGATACTGTAGACGTGCGTGGTTATGACTACCTGTTCCCATGGCCAGGGTAGGCTTGTTCCTTGCTTGGGATTTCTCCACACTTTCACCAGTACTTGCTTTTACAGAAGTTCTGTTCTTGGGTAAAATCAAAGAAATTTCAGCCTTGGAAAATATTTTTTCTTATCCTGTGTGGATGGTCTTTGACTTTGGTGGGAGGAAATGATATCTGAAGTGTACATACCTTTTATTAGGGATTCCTTTGCCTTCCAGCTCCCTACATGGATTGGCTGGCCTTTTGACCTAGGGATGATCCATAAATCCCAGTGCCACACAGGTCACCCAGATCCTGTCTGTGTTTCTGCATCTTGTCTCCCTGGGTTTGCCAGTGCTGCAGGGACAGAGTACCTGAAGTCACTCAGCAGCCACCTTTAACCACCTCAGTTTTGTTGGGCCTTCTAGGGACAGAAGCTCTTCTCAGCAGTGAGGGTTCATTGAGGAGTGGGAAACCTGCTGAAGTAATGGTGAGAAATTGTAAAACCTGGAGTACTTCTGGCCACCAGAAGGGCATGAAAACTCCATTTTCAGAAACTCTTTTTCACCACCCTGTCCCCAACTTCCCTAGAACCATATTGCTGTCTTTACTGGTCATATCCACGTGGTTTGGGCTGTTCCTGGTGCTGTTCCATGAAACATTTGTGGTCTGGGAGCTGTGCTGCTGTTCTGGTTGATGTTATTGTATCAGCAGAGAAAGGAACTACTAGAATGCAGTTATTTTTAAGAGCTATCTAGGAGATTAAAGTTGCCACAGAGTGTGGACCTATCTCCCTGCATGTCTCTCAGATCTTAGGCACATAGCTTTAAAATCCTTAAAGAAAAGGGATCTGGCAGCTCACTGTGAGGTATCTCAGAGCTGGCACCATGTATCTCGAAGGCTGACATCACTGGCTGCATCCATGCTAGTAAATTAAACGCATCCTGGACCTTTCTCTGGCATTGAGGTCAACTGGCACAAAATGGCCAGCATCCATACTACTGAGCTGTCTTGAACTCCATGACTGGACAGCCGTATGCAAAATGCCTATTGAGAACAGTCCCTGGCTCGTGGTGACTCCCAGCCCACGCCCAGCAGCCGTTTGGGAGAGTACTTTTTGGCCATGGCCTCGGCCATGCCAAGGATCTTCTAGAAAGTGGAGAAGAGGTGCCAGCAGTAGTGTCCCTGGCACCATTTAACATTTCAGAGGAGCTGTAGCCAGCAGTTGGGCAGGTGACGGAGCCTTTGCCACAGCAGCAAGATGGAACTGTTGATCCTGTTCACAAGGGCTGTGATTCCCTCTCTTTGTTCATCCCTTCGTCTTCTTTCTCAAGGCTGAGAGTTGGTTGTGATGAATGCTGGAATGGTGGACTATTTTCAGCTGTTTAATAGTTTGCTGATTGTATTTGATTGTGTTTGAATTTCCATCTCCCCAAGGGTA
>NW_010333950.1:17663-22862 GCF_000700745.2 Antrostomus carolinensis
AAGAGATTCTATAAATATTATTTCATTTCATTAATAAATGTCAGTTTCTTTTGTAATGTGGTAGGGGAGTGAGGATGTGCACTGGGAGAATGACCAGTGAGGCAGAAAGGTATTTCTGGTTTTATTCCTGTGCCACCTTCACCATAGTCCCTTTGCTGCTGTTACCAGAAACTCCAAAGCCATTGCAAAGGACATTATAGAACCAGACTGGTCTGGGTTGGAAGGGACCTTAAAGCTCATCCAGTTCCAACCCCCCTGCCAGCAGCAGGGACACCTTCCACTAGACCAGGTTGCTCAAAGCCTCATCCAACCTGGCCTTCAACACTTCCAGGGAGGAGCAGCCACAGCTTCTCTGGCCAACCTGGGCCAGTGTCTCACCACCCTCACAGCAAAGAATTTCTTCCTCACATCTCATCTCCATCTCCCCTCTTCCATTTTAAAGCCATTTCCCCTTGTTCTGTCACTCCCTGCCCTTGGCCAAAGTCTGTCCCCGGATTTCTTGTAGGCCCCCTTCAGGTATTTTTATCTAATATAAAAACCTTTGCTAATGCCCCAAGGCATCAAAGGCAGATCATAAATCACTTAATACCTTCTCAGGTATTTTTTTATAATTTGTATTTTGCTACCATGATCCACAGGAACCCCATAGCACAGATCCTACTGAAAGCATGCCCTTGATCAACACATTTGTCTTGATTTGAGCATTCCTATTCTCTAGATCCCTGGTAGGCTCTTCAGCAGCAGATCATCATGATTATTTTGTGTCAGTATAATCTTCCAAGGCACATCTTCTTTCTGAAATGTCCTCTGTAGCCTGGTGTAAGCCCTGGTTGAATTTGGTCAGGTGCGTTGATAGGGCTTCTGCGAACTGAGTCAGACCGTTTGTTGGCGGTGGTCTAGGAGGCACTGTTACCCTGGGAGAAGTGGTTCCCTTTTGCTCATTATTTGGTCAACTGAGAAGACTTCAGATTTCTTGCTAATTGTATTTTACAAATCTACAGGTGAAAATAGAAATTAAAAGAAAATATTTTATTCAGATGCTGATGTGTCTTGGGGTAAATTAGTGATGCTACAGTGCCATGTAGATTCACGTAGTCTGTTAAAGGTGTGCTTACATTCTCAAACTAGTGTATCTATTTCTAGAGCTGTGTTTGATTAGTAAATAAAATGTCTTTGGTATTGGAGTGTGTCCAGAGAAGGGCAACGGAGCTGGGGAAAGGTCTGGAGCACAAGTGTGATGAGTTCCCGGCTGAGGGAACTGGGGTTGTTGAGCCTGGAGAAAAGGAGGCTGAGGGGAGACCTTCTGGCTCTGTCCAAGTCCCTGAAAGGAGGGTGGAGAGAGGTGGGGGTGGGTCTGTTCAACCAAGGGACAGGACAAGAGGAAATGGCATCAAGTTGTGACCAGGGCAGTTGAGATGGGATGTGAGGAAGAATTTCTTTGCTGAAAGGGTTCTGAGGCATTGGCAGGGGTTGCCCAGGGCAGTGGTGGAGTCCCCATCCCTGGAGGGATTGAAGAGTCGTGTAGACACAGTGCTGAGGGACATGGGTTAGTCGGGGACTTGTCAGTGTTGGGTTCATGGTTGGACTCGATGATCTTAAAGGTCTTTTCCGATCAAGGCCATTCTGGGATTCTGTGGTATTTTTGCTGTTCTGGGGTGTTCTGTTAGTCCAATAATTGGGTGAGATATTCCATGGGCCAAACACTGTTTGCTTAACTCCTGGGACCTAGTTTGCTTATTTCAACGAGTTAGTGAAGCAATCTGGCTTTTGTTTTTTGGTTTAGAAGCTATTCAGACAGCTGCACTATATTTTTTACAAGGATCCTGCACTCATGTGGACACCACTTTTTGCTTAAATCAGTGGGAAAGTCAGAAGGTAGGGCACTGCTTTTGCAACGTTTTGGGATTTACAAAGAAATCCTTGGAGGAGGTGTGTGCAGGGAGCAGGTGGAACCAAATTCCTGTACATTCCAAATGGGATGAAGTGATATCCCTGGTTGTTTCTTACCCTGGGATGTTTCTATGGAGCTTCTGTGGAGTCACGCGTCTACAGGGCTGGAATTACTATGTTCTAAACTAAGAATTTTAGAGTAGTTGTAACAAATGTTCTATTCATCTGTAAAATCTGGAAATGTATTCTGCCAGTGGAGGTTAGTACATAAAGACTGATGACTGTTGGAAGAAGGAAAAAAAAAAAAACAACCCTAAAATTGTGAACTTTTGTTTGAATATAACTATTTGTTTTGATGGTAATTGAGGCAATTCCTTCACTTGCCACAAACATTCATTAGAGTGATATTCTGTAGAAAAACTGTCACGTGTTATGATGCATTTCTGTAGCCATCTGAATGCCTGAACTGGAAGTCTGTGTGCAGACTTTTAGGAAAGCCTTTGATGGGTTGTAAATTTATCAACCAAGAGTAAAAATAAATAAATAAATAAATAAATAAAAATTATGTCAGGTGATTTGGGTGACCAACAACCCTTTGTAAATACTAATCTGTGAGTAGTGAATTCCTAAAATCCACAAAGCAGTCATTTTAGTGAGTAGCTCGTGAGCAATCTCACGGGCAGAAATACGTTGGCAATTACTCATTCGATAATTTGTGAAAAATACGTCTGCTCGGTGACATTTTTTGGGGAAAAAAAAAAAAAGAAATAAAAAGATAAATCTCATAAATACATTGTGGGAAATATCAAACCACATGACTCCACTTAGAAATATTTAACCTTCTGAACTTCTGATACTCCTTGTTGGAAGTGGTCCGTCTAGATGTAGAGACCCCACCGGTTCCCTGATTATAATAGAAATGTAACCCCAGAGCTGTGACATAATTTAAGGAAAAACTACCCAAATCTATATGGGTGGCTTGGTCCCAATCTGAAGTTGGCAGCTGACTGGTTTTCTTAAGCAAAATTCCAAATTCTTATACTTGGATATATTAAAAATAAATGGATTGGGGTGTGAACTTTGAAACACAGGTCACTTCTAAAAGCTGTTAGGCACGTGCGTTGGGGATCCTAGGGTGTATTTGAAAAAGCAGTTGTGGGCAGTCATTAGTTTAACTAGCTCTGCTGACCACATAAGGCCTGGAGGTAGGTCCAGAACAGTTTCTATCTCGTGATCTGCTGCAGCTGTAACATTTATAAAGTCCCATTCTTGCATCATTCCCTTCTCATGGGCCGTCGGGAGGATCAGTTCTCCCACGCTGCTCCTCTGTGACGTGCTGTAGAGGTTCAAAGGAGCTTGATTTTCTGTGGCTGCTTCTTCCTTTCATGTCTTTGCTGAAACTCCCAACAAGGAAGGTCATTTTTAAGGGTGTATTTTTGTGACGTGGATGTGGGATGTGAATTGAGACTGACAGATTGATTTGGTGCAGGATACACGATCAGTGCTCTCAACTCGCGGTCCTGCGTTGGTTTCAGGTTGGTGGCTGAGCTGGCAAAGTTACTTCCAGTTTCTCTTTTTCGAGGTTATTTGTACCATTTCAACGTCAGCTCAGTAGTAACTGGACAACAGATCCCATCAAGTATAGAGATGGAGCCATTTGTAGATTCCTTTTCTGTTTTAATATGGGGGGTTTTTTAAATATAGTTTTCCTTTTCTTTTTTTAATATAGTTTGCTGACACAAGTGTTTATTTTTTTTACAATTTTCTAATTAAAATCCACTTCCTAAAGCCCTCATTTTACTAAAATAATTTCATACTTTACTAAAAGTTCTTCTGGTTCTCAAGTATAAAATGACTACCCTAGCACAAACCAATATCCTTCCATCGTAATTTGACGGTACGTGAGCATTAAAATGTCTTTTGTATTGTCTGCCCATCTATCAAAATATTCCAAAAGTAATTAATGATGTTAACAAATTCTGTTTTTTCTATTTTATGCAGTTTAAAAGTATGGAGAATTTTGAAACCCTTCGCATTCAAGGACAGTTAAATGAAAAGACAGCAAAAAAACCCCCCACATTCTGCAATAGGTACTTCACAAATAATTTGTTTGTCAGTTGCCATGAAAATAATTGTTAAAAGGGGCAAATGAGTGAAGCTGGTTTTAATTTTAGATTTTGTTTAGAAATAAAACAACTGAAGATGGGTAGAGATATTTAATTGAACTTTTTCCCTGAAAGATACAATGCTTTTGTTTCTGGTTTTAGATTCTTAGCATTCCTCTGAATGATTTGCTATCCAAAGCCAAATCAGGGCTTTTCTAGTACACAGTAATTAAAAAAAAAAAATGAAAACTAACAAGGACTAGAAAATGAATCTTGTTGGTTGTAGATTGGTGACCTGCACTGCAATGCAGAAAGCAGATGATGACCCGAAAGTCAGAGAGACTGAAGAGAGGGACAAAATTTCTTATAAAATGATGGGTGAAATTGCTAAGAAATGGGTGTTTGGAGGCATCCATGTGCCTTAAGCCTGTCAAGATTAGATTAAACTTTTTATTTATTTGATTTTTTTTTTTTTTAAGATGAGACAGAATTAAGTAGGTTTAGATGAGATATTAGGAATAAGTTTTTTCACTGTGATTGGGGTCAGACACTGGAACAGGTTGCCCAAGGAAGTTGCAGATGCCCCCTCCCTGGAAGTGTTCAAGGCCAGGTTGGATGAGGCTTTGAGCAACCTGGTCTAGTGGAAGGTGTCCTTGCTGATGGCAGGGGGGTTGGAACTGGATGAGCTTTGAGGTCCCTTCCAACCCAAACCAGTCTGTGATTCTATGATTCCCAGCAACTCTGGTTGTGAGAACAGGGGCTGGACCCTCTTTCTCAGGATTTCTTTCCTCACCGAAACAATAACTTTGCACAATGCCTGATTGTTTTGGGGGGAGGTTGTTTATGGTAACTACTTGAGTTCAATGGTGGTTTTGTATTTTGTTTTATTGTTGCTGATTTGAATTTATTTTAAAAAGGGGGAATTAAATTATTCAGACAGGAAGATGTTGATGCAAATTTCCTAACTGCTAAGATTGAAATTAGGAGCCTGTACATATCTTGAATTTCCTAACTGCTAAGATAATAAGATTGAAATTAGGAGCCTGTACATATCTTGAAGAAGCATCAAAAATACATAACTACAATTTAGGGACCTTAGAAAGATTTTTGGTTTTCACAGAAATGTGATTCCTCGACTTGCTTAGTTCAAGTCTATTTTTTAAATGCCATGACCAAGATTGCAAAGCTCTTTACTTCTTCAGTG
>NW_010333950.1:22882-34126 GCF_000700745.2 Antrostomus carolinensis
GCAGGATTGTGTTGAACCCTTCCCGAGAGCAACATCCTCCAACAAACTTTTCTTCAGGTGATCTCAAAGGCTCCCCAAACCAAGCACTGTGAGAATTACTCTTTACAATCCATTCTACCACGTGCCTTCTTTATAATTTTACCTGGAAATTTTGTGGTGGAATTCAAAACTTATGTTATGGAAGAGTTGTAAGACGTACCCCCACACACAGATATATGTGCCATTATTTTACAGCTCAAGAAGCTTAAAGTCCCTCCCTGAGACTACCACATTTTAACCAACGGAATGCTACCAAAATACAGCACATCTCTTATTTATTTCTCCTTTTGTGAACAGCTACCAGTGCATATTCAACCCAAAGGATCTCTCTACAAATGACACGTACGGGAATTCCTTCCACACTGAAATGCCCAGGCTTAGAGGGTGGGCTGCAGCCAAGAAACTAATCAGCTTATAGCACACTGCATAATGTGTGTGAACTGCACAATGTGTGGAAGGATAATTCTGGCCAAGGGCATATCAAACAGTGCATCTCACCAGTGCATCCTACCGGGAAAGACTAATATTTAAAAGCTATATTAAAAGTAAAAAACCACTGACAACGTTGTTCAATATGATCCATTAAGTTTTTCTTTTAATTTATATATATAATTTTTTTTTTCATATACATACATACAATTACAGTGTTGTTTTATCATTGGCATCCCTAAAACTTGTCTGTTTTCACGACTAATTTCCTTTAAGCACCAGGTTTTAAGAACTGGTGATAAAGGGAACTAGAAGAAACTTCACCACCTGAGAGGACAGTATATATCTATATTGAGTAATGGTATTGACTTACAGCTCAGAGGATCAGCCTGTACCCAGACTGTCTAGTATAAACTGTGAGTAAGACACTGAAATGTGTGTGTACATTTATTTTTTTAAATGCTACAGCACCTACTGCCTGGTTCTTGTTGCTTATATACTGCTTCCAGCTTGGACATCCCCAAACATTTTACCAAGATTAATTGAGGAATAATCCCATTTAAATGAAAATTTAAAAAAAAGGAAGAAAAACTCTAACAAAAACCTGAAGGTCTTTTTTTCTCCATTTAACAAATGAGAACCACCCAACAGTTATCTGATAAAGGCTTTACCAATGGTGCATGGTGAGCCATGAGTTAATACCTACGTCAAAATGAAGTGCCATAGCTACACCTGCCAAGCTCTTTCTCTGGCTGGGCTTATCCTTCAGATTGCTTTTGGGGCAGAGGCAGCCAGTTGTGGGGGGACTGTACAACCCTTCCATGTGGTTGTCTCATAGCACCCATGGCAGTTTCAGTGTTGGCTGGTAGTTACAAGGAGGACAGCAATGTTTATAACCACTCCAGTGGTACCAGAGTCTTCTATTACAGAAGTCTTTTCATAGGAGACCTTCAACAAATGCTCCAGTGTCTTGGGGAGAAAAATATGTTGACTACAACCTTGACCTTTGTACTAGTGTGAGGAGAAGGGGTGTTGTTAGCCTTCATCTTCACCATAATTCTTGCTTTCTAGATAATTTAACTTAGCTCCTTTAAGGTGTTTCCCTCTTCTCCTTCCATTCTCCCCATCTCCACATGGACTCCCAGGGTGCCTCTATTCTCAAGATGATTACACCAACTCTCAGTTAATTTTGCTATTCAGGTACTGTCTTTTTCTGCAGATTCCTCAGGACAGATTTCTTCTGCAGGTCCTTTCAGAGGAGATCTACCAGTGAAATGTCAATGATAACAGGTTGAAAAGGATGATAAAATAAAATGGCAAGGAGTATGTGGAACCAAACAGCAACCACTGGCTGTCTTGTACAGAATACACTTGCACTGCCCAGCATCCCCACTCTGTTTCTCCCTTTTCCTCATGCCCCCTAAGGTATGTTTCAGATTAGTCTAATTTAGAACATTAGCTTCTCAGCAACAGATTTATTTATTTCTTAATATTTTGGGATATATGTCTGTATGGCACCGTATCAGTAACAACAGGAAAGGCATCAGCACAAAGGCAATCAGGAATTGGTGTTCCTTTAGCTCCAGTTTGTGTGTATTAGCCAAGGGATTCCTTATTTCTGCCCCTCCATGCTTTGATTTTTTCAAGTCAGATGGTTCATGACAAGACTGCAGGTAGAAAGCCATACTTGGGAATAAAACTTGAAGAAGTGGGGGAAGAAGATCTTTATAAATTTAATCCAAGCAGTTATTATTTAATAGCTGACATTTTTGCTTCTCTCGTCCCACTTACTGCTGAAGAACACAAGCAGCTCATAAAGAGAAAGAGGCATTTGATGGGGAAAAATAGCTGGGTTTTGGGTTTTTTTCTGAAAAATAGGAACTTATCTCTGGAATGTATGTGAGTGGTGGTATGTACACATTAAAGTGTGCCTGCATTTATTATAATTGGTGTCTTTGAAACATTATGTGTACACAGTCTCTATGCAAGAAAGAAAGAAAGAAAAAAAAAAAGATAAAAAAAAAAGATATTTTAAGCTCAAATAAAATTCCAGAGAGTAACGTGAGGATGTGTACACAGGATGTAAATACCTACTATGCAAGAAAAAAAGGAAAAAAAAAAAAAGATAAAAAAAAGATGTTTTAAGCTCCAAATAAAATTCCAGAGAGTAATGTGAGGATGTGTACACAGGATGTAAATACCTACGTCATGTGTACGCTGTCGAGTGTAACCGTGCACGTGTGCTCTCCGTGTGTCTCTGTGCACGTGCACTTTGCTTGTTTAGTTATTTGTATGTGATGGTGTCAAATAGTTGATGACATATTTTTGTATTTATTTTGCTGTATGTCTGTTTGGACATACATACAATCTGGTTTAAAGGTTCTTCCAAGTCAGAGTAAGACATGAGTATATCTATTTAGCTGTGCCTGTCAGTGCTGTAATGAAAGGATGGACATACTTGAGTTCACACCATGTATACTCATCAGGACCTGTGCTAACCCATAATACCTGTATGCATGCACTCATGTAGACATGGTTAAACTGGTTTTGCCTGATCTGGAGAGCTCTGTACCTCTGTGCAGCAGTGTGTGTGCGAGGGACGTGCGTTTGTGCTAGTTCACAGACTTTTAACATGTGCTCCATGTACAGAATGCTGACCACTGGGTGCTTGTAACATCATCAGGGTCAGTAATAACTGCTAATGTTAAAGATATTTTAATTTATCAAGTCAATAATGTCCGTATTCTCGTACAAAAATGATTCTTAGTTTCTTTCATCCACCAAAAAAAAAAAAAAAAATCAAATAATTACAACACTGAGAGAGAAGTGAACTTTTTTTAAGGGAATACATAATCTGGCCAAAACATGTTTTTTATAGTTTTTTGGGTTGTTTTGGGTTTTTTTTTAATTTTCACCTCATGCTTGGAAATACAAAACTTTAGATTTCTAATCCCAGGTTTGGAAATTGCATCCCTAGTAAATGTTTTACAGGCTATTTGTAGCTGTCTGGTGAGCCAAAGTGAAGGACTGTATCCATCAGTTGTTCCCTCTAGTTAATGCAACCTTCCTGGAGATCTCCTTGGGAGAATTTCCTACAGCTTGCTAAAGAACCAGGAATTTTTAATTTATTTTTTTTTATGGTAACAGGAAAAAAAAAAAAACCAAACAAACCTATTTCAGTCTCCAGCACCTTGAATAAAAATAAAGACCTGATTTTTCACTGCTTCATCTAATAATTCAGGCCCATGCAAAGGGAGTGCAAAACAGATCTAGATGCTCATTTTGCACTTACTTCTCTTATCTGAGTCTTGAGACACGAGCGTAGTGAAACGGGTCCACTTTGCTTATGCAGAACTGAGTATCCAAGGGGCAAGACAGCAGAAAATTAGGGCGTAGGGGCCTATCCCAATTCCCCTGAAGCAAATGGGAGCTGGATTAAACCTAAATCTCTAATTACATAGGGGTAATAGTCTATCAGAACTCCCACTGAAGCAAAAGGGAGTTGGATCAAGACCAAGACTCTAATTGCATTTTTCTTGCCATTTTTGTTCATATATTTTGTGTACTCTGGCTCCTCATTACATTATTTTGTAATTATTATGATGGGATTAGTGGCCATTAAATATCTGATTTCTGAATGGCATGACTTGTTCCTAGTCACTGATGTCATTGATGTATGTCAGAAAGCTTTGTATGTTCTGGTGGATAAGGCAAGAGAGAGATGAATGGAGCTAATGATTGAAATGGATCAAGGCTTATAAATTTCCTACCAGCCCTTCAAATAGCCACGCTACCTTTCTGGGTGCAGGAAACAATATAGTGCAAGGCCACACTAGAGCTTTTTCTCCCCTTTTTTTTTTTCATCCTGGTGTTCCTACCAGTACCTTTGAATTTCCACTGTGAGGACTGGATTTATCTAAGGAATTTGATAAGAACAGAGCATGACTATGTGATAAATAGCTCTTTTTTTGGAGAAAGTTTCCATGATACCTGCCCTTTTTGGAGCACTTATTGGTTCTGTTTGTTCAATACTAGATTTCCTCCTGCTCTTCTGAGATTAATTCTGCAGTGGTACCAACATCTTACCTACAGTAGAGATGTTTAGGGGTTTTTTCCCCATCTTGAGTCCCATCCCCAGACATCACAGTTCTAGAGGAAGAAGTTACAACCCATACCAGGCAAGGAGAAGCGTACTCATCCTTCCAGTGATATACTGACTGCACTGTACTCTGTATTAAAACTAAAGGACCATATAGAGGCCCTGGTACATGATGGGAATTCTCCCTGACGACAGTAGAAACTGCGTGCGTCGATCTAGGCAGGACTCCAGGTAGATGACGTCAATGTGACTTGGAAAACATCAAAGGAGAAAAGATATGCTGGAGCAGGGGGCATTTCTGCAGTCATTCTTCACGACACAATTCTACTTAGTCGCCCATTAATTAATGTCCTGAGACAGATGGGCACTGGTTTATTTGGGAGATTTTATTGATTTGTCCTAATTTGTACTTCTAATTTGTGACCTTAAAATATAAGCTGAAAATTAGAGAAGGGCTTTACCCAACATAGGTGTAAGAGTTCTGGAACAGCTTTCTTGCAGGAGCAGTGGAAACAGGCAAGCAAATTAGCTATGGATTTTGATTAATTAATGAAAGGGATTCTATAACAAAGTTGTCCAAAATAGGAGGGCTTTACCCATCAACATAGGAGATCCCAACTGCTGCAAGTGCCACTGTATCTATCTGGGGAGCTGTGAAGGGGATAATTATCAATACACTGTGGTAGGACACGGTAAATCTTTGGTACATCTATTAATTGCTTTCTGAGACAGAAGGACTTTGACCAATTTGGAGGTGTTTTGTTCCCAATTAATGTATTTTTGGCTACAGCAGAGGTACAGAAACTTTGAACCAACTAGTAGAACACCTGTCTGTCAATTAAACTATCGAGGAGATATATTGGTAAGTGACCTTCAGCTATAGAGATAAAAGGTCTAAGTAACCTCAACCTCTTCACTGGAGTCATTCAAGACTTAAAGTGACAGAAAAGAGGAAGGAATGTCCTCCTCATTGCATTCCTTTTATCCAAGTTAGAATAACACCAACTCAACTTGTATCTCCTATCTGCAGTAGGAAATATGGTTTTCTTTCCAACTGAACAGGATTTTGGTGTTTAGCTCACTTGACATAACCTCTGTCAAAGAAGAACATTTATTTTTCATTCTGAACTTGCAAGCCTGGTTGACAATGTTTTCCATATATGCATTAAAATCCATAGGGCCACATCACATGGCAGTCCTAGCATGCTGTGGTTAATCTTGAGAGGAACACTTGCTTAGGAGCAAAGAGGGTGAAATAGTTCATGATAAACAACAACAAAATGTTTAAAAATATCTCTGACTACCTAGCTTAAAACAGAGTTGCTTCTTACATTCGTAATGAAGATCAGTTAGAAATGTTTATGTGATTATTTAAAAAAAAATATAGTGTCACAAGGCCATTTTTGGCTACTTGGTGCTTGCCAAGGGCTGGGTAGAACCTGGGAACTCGAGGAGATGAAGGAGCAAGCTGGCAAGTCCAGCTTCACCATTCAACATGCCCAAAGTGCAGCTCCAAAAAGATGCTACAAGCTGTGAAATGCAAGTGAACTTGTAAAAATTGCTCTCTTTAGCAGTTCAGTGTGCTCTTGGTAACAAAGGTAAGGAAGCTGTTTAAAACATTTACCTTCACTCAAACATTAACTCAAACATTTACCTTAACGTTGCTTTTGCAAAAAGCAATATAAAAATACCTGTGAAATCCATTTTAAAAGACAGGTTCTGTTTTGCCATGAGAGAGGAAACCAGGTACTGGCTGGGGAGACAGTTTCATCAGTGGGGACTGACATAAAGGTAAGCAGGTCTTCTCTGTTTCACTTTAATAACAAGTTCCCCCCCCCATCTCTTTACCAAGAGATGCAAAGGGCGATACACCTCCAAGCAGCGAAGTTAGTGGAGTTTTGGGTGGGTTTTCAGAGGGGCTGATTCTGGCAGAATTCTGCTAGAAAGGGGAAAAGTGCAGGTTCTGTGACACAGCTTTTGTAACTAAATACCTAAATTATGTGTAATTCAGCAGCTAAGCATTTCCTTAAACACTAACATCAAGATGCAGGCTAAACAGAAAAGAATATGAAAAAATTGTGTTAGTAAAAAAATTCTCTTTCCTAATGTATATAAAAAAAGAGAAAACACATTGTTAGGTACATGCAAAATGGTTTTTTGCTTTTTTGAAGGAAAGTGTGTCTGAAGAAAACTAATTGAGTTAAGCTTAAGAAAAAGATTTCTGAATGGAGTAATGGTCAAAAAAAAAAGACTGTGCAAGATTCTGTGCACATCTCTAGTTCATTCTAACCAGTTCATTCATTCTAACCAGGGAAAAACTGATGATTTTTCAGAGTGCAGCAGCCAGCCACCACTGGGCAGGTTTGGGCTGGGGCTCTCTGTGTAGATGACACATTAACCCTCAGCACAGAGAGTGATTTCACAGAGTTAGGTGGTAACTTTTTCACCAGGTTTATTACCCACATTTCAGCCCCCAAGATCTGAAAATCAAGGTACATGGTACTGCCTCTCATCATGTTTCTTGCAGATCTCTGTGCTCTAGTCGTAAGAGGTCATGATGCTTTTACCAGGCAGACTAAAGTCCTGCTCTTGGTATCTCGTGCGGGTAGTTTGGCAGCGGTAGAGTGATAAAAGTACATGCAATGGACCTGAATCCTTACTGGCATACAGGAGAGAAACTCCTAAAATCATTGCAGCTGCAGATCTTCACATCAGTAACTTTGGCTTTAGATTGTCAGTAAAATGTGGAGATTTTTGCTCTTAAAATGTCTGGAAGTCTTTTCCACCACGGGTCAGTAGCGTGGAGCTCTAGTTGAGCAGAGTGCATTTATATGTAGGGAGCTAAGTGCACGTGTTAGGAATGGGTAGTTTTGTTACAATCACTTTTCACAAGCCATAAACCTGCAGCAAAGAGTTAACAGTACTGGGGACTGATGACAGAACAGTTGCTGACCTCAGTGGATTTCAGCAGATCAGACCCCCAAGAGGCTTTTGTGAGCAGACCCCGATAAGACGGTGCAGACCTCATGCCTTGGGGTTTTTTACATCTAGTTAACTTGAGTGGGGAAAACTGTCATAAAAAGGGTATTTGCTGCTCAATGCAGAATGTTTTAACTTTTCAGGAGGTAGTCCTGACTCCTCTCTTACCCTTCTGGGCTGGCCACTTGCATGATAGGCTTTTTTTTTGCAGCTGAGGACACAAGAGCAGAGCAAAGACCACATACCTGAGGCTGTGCAGTCAGTGGGAGAACTACCCAAAAGAGCCCTGCAACTGGCAGCAAACCAAACTGTGACCATTAGATTCTAGTTAAGGTATAAACCTTTAAAAATAAAAAATCAAATCTGGGATTAAGGTGTTTGGTTAACCCTTTAGAAGTGGGGACTTTTAAAAGGGAGGCTGGTTTGTCTAGGGAAGCACTAATATATCATGATCTACCAAGAAAGGGCTAATAAAGGGTAAAATCAGCAACTCCGTGGGTCATAATACCTGTGGAGCAGGTAATCTTTTAAAGCAGACTAACTCTCTTCATACCTTGTAATAGTTACTTCCCGTGTATAAAAGCACCTTTTCTAGTTTAAATAATTGTCTTTATTAATGATTAATGGGCTCAAAACTTGAACTTGCTTTGTTTGCAGTTACAGAAATAGTCACAATCACTCGAGTAGCACTAATTTCTATTTATTAGTAATGATTTTTTTTTTATTTATTTTTCAGAAGTTAAAAATAGGACGACTTACTAATTGCATTTTAAGTGAGTTTCGCATCTTGTCTAAATAAAAGTTTGTTACACATTTAGACTGAAATTTTAGGTGTCCTTTTTTTAATTTAGTGAGCCAGATTTTGGCTCAAAGAAGGGTAATTCTGAAGGAAAACGTTATCAAAGCTTTATTTTTGGCAACAGCTTTACAAAACCACACAAGGTGTAGTCTCCTGCTACACCTTGTGTAGTTTCAAGCTCTTGCTCTGCTGAAAGTGCTCCCGATTTTCCTTGGATCTGACCCATAACTATCTTTGTCACCTCAAATGGAGCCATCAGTGTCTCTCCATGACAAAAACCTTGTTAACCCTTCCCTGCCTGGTACCTTCTCAAAGACTTGCTTCTATTCCAGCAATTTGAGGAACCGGCAGTGGAAAGCTTTGCTGTTTGGTTTGGTTAGTCTTTACCCGACCATCCTCATTTAACTCCTGTTTTTTTGGAGAAGGTAAAGAAGTTTTCACCAATTCTACCTCTCCCCTCCCAGTTCAACACTTTCTCTAAGTGCTGGGAAAATTTCTTGCCAGTTTGCTGCTTTTTTTTTGAGAGGGGGAGAGGGGAAGGTTACAGCTTAACAGCATATTAAACCAGAAACATCGAGATCACAGGTAAAATAGATCAAACTACTAATTTTTCACAACTAGACGTGAGCAAAAGCGTTCACCACGACGGCCTGATCCTGACTAACCTTCCCTGCTGTCCGTTGCCCTCTCTATTTGACACCTGCAGGTCTGTGGATTGGAAGGTGACTTTCAGCCCTGCTTCTGCTGGTGCCCCAGATCTGCAGGGGACTGGTGTGACTGGGACCACCCCAAGGCTTGGGGGGTGTCCGGTGTGTCCTGTTCTGTCCCTGCCCCACACTCTCCTCCTGGGTTTCAGAGTCATTTTTATTCCATGAGGCTAAACTGCACTGTTTACTGGAGGGGTTTGGAAATCCTGGGGGCTAAAGCAAAAACAAGGATTTCCAAATTTATTTTATCCTGTTCAAATAGTTTCTATAAACATCACAACTAAAGAGGCTTTTCTGCTCCTTACTGAAAAAGTAAGGAATCTCTGCTGGCTATTTGGAGGCTAAATCCTCTAACCTCTGGTGAATATTCATGCATATTCATGAAAATAATGAGAAAGAACTCAATAGGAATATTTCTGTGGATCGGGATTATTTCTAGGAGCGCAGGTGAACATCACCCGGCCCCGGTAGAACCTCCAGTTGATCATGCTGCAGTGCTTCCTCTGATAGCACCTGCCTTTTAGAGCTAAGTTTTGATAGCAATAAATCAAAAGTAAAAGTTAGAACTTTGAATCTGCATGTTTCCAGCTGCAGTCTACATCAAACAACATCAAATATTTCAAATGAATTAAAAAATAAGTCATCAAAAAAGGCCTTTAGCTGTAGTTTTTGTTTGGGTTTCTTTTCTCGGACATTTGGGATCTTGCTATAATCAGTTCTACCAAAATTAAAATCTCCAGGAGGAAGGCAGCTTGAATCTTTAACTAAATAAACAAAATGTTGCAAAGTACTGGAGTTTTTAAAGGAAATAAATGGGTGATTGGATTTGTAACAACAAGAATTTACAAATTTCATTTGGAAACCAGCTTTTTCTTCCAGATGAGGGAGAGCCAGAAGTAGCCAGAACATTCAGAAAAGGTAACTATATAAGCTTTCAAAGCTGCTTTGATAACATACCATCTACCACAAATGTTATTTTCACAGAATCATAAAACCCATATTTTTGATACTAAGAGAAATTTCATACATTTGACCTCCATAGTTAACTTAGGCAAAATACCTCTTGCCTTTCAATGTACTGCCTGAAAATTCTTTTGTCTGGCAAAAGCAACAAAAAAAAGAGCAAGTTGAGCTTTCTATAGCCTTTGTTTGTATATATTACATATTGTGAAAGATTGACATACAGAGACAGGTTCTCTTAATTCTCTAGGATTCAAACTTGAAGGAAATTAAAAATTGGAATTGATTAAAATTTAGAGAAAACACTATAGGGCTGCAGCCATCAGGCAGATAATTGCAGTGGGCAGCTTTTTTTTTTAAAGTGAATATTTATACGAAATGGCATCCAGTTGAAAAATCATTTTCAGGGAAGAGATTTTCTTATATTATATTCTGGGAAGTTAGACTCATAATAGCCAAAGTACTACGCAGTATGCAGCTAAATATGAAACAAAGTCAGCTCAGTTATCTAATATAGATAGAGATACAAGTATTTGTGAAATCTATTTAGAGCAAGGGTGGGGTGATTTGTACCTTAATATACAGAGGAAAAAGCTGAAGTGGGAATACTGTATACCTTAGTAAAAAAAAAAAAAAAATCAGCTAAATATATTTTTTTTCCTTTTGCTGGATTTATTTCCCAACAATAATAAAAAATAAATAAATTTTCAAATATGTCCAAAGAGTAAGCATACCTAATTGTTACCAAATTCATGTGGTAAAAGTTAGGAGACAACTGGATTTTAAATTCCTGAGGACTGATCCTGCTCTCCTGAAATCAGTGGTAAAATTCCCTTTGGCTTCAAAGGGAGCTGCATTTCATGTCGGCTTTTAAAATATGATTTATTAACTCTTTAGCATTTTGCTAAAGAAGAAAATTTCACTGTTTCTTTAAAATCAAAGTATCAAAAATTTTAGATTCAATTCTAAGCAAACAGGAGTAGCAAATACTGTAAAAAAACCAAAAAAGCTTTTAGGTAGTTGCTATTACTTTTAGGTAGTTGCTATTATTAACCTATCAGCTGATAATTGGATAAAAAGAATTCCAGCTTTATTTATTTACTGGTTTTCAGTGGTTTGTAGGAGTCAGTTGTTTTACATTCTCCATTTGACATATATAGGATCCGAAACAAATAAAGCCCTGCCCTTGCAGAATAAAGGTAGAAATATGTTTTGGCAATTAGAACAATTAG
>NW_010333950.1:34164-48635 GCF_000700745.2 Antrostomus carolinensis
ATTGACATTTTAATGTTAGCAGTAGAAAATAAAGCAGAGAGATCTTTGCATCGAGGAAGAACTTCTTTTAATAAAAAAAGAGAAATTTGGTCTTTCAGACATTAAAAAAAAAAAAAAAAAGAAATCTTTATTTAAATTTGTCAGTTGAAATTTGGAGTTTAGTAAGTACATTGTTTAAATATCAACAACCTTCAGAGAGGGGTAATTGTAGTATTAAAACTTCCAATTTGTACAAAGAGAAAATACTTTGATAAAGGGCAGACAATAAACAGAAGTCAGTTTGGGGTTCAGTGCTGTCCTATGGATTCCTGCAGTTCCTACTAATTCATATGACTTAAACACTAAAATATTAGAACCGTTACTCATCCTCACTAAGTAGATTTTATTAAAAAAGTGATGTTTTTCCTTCTTTTGCAAAAATTGCTGTTGAGTTTTCTACAGGGAAGCAAAAAAAAAATAAATAAATTTCAGTCAATTTGATCACAATTCACAAATGCTCGTTCTCTTGAAGCAGATTATTTTAATTTGAAATTACTACCAGGAAATATTTTGAACAGTTTTTTTTAAAGTTAATTTATGTAAGAAGCTTTCTGAAAGTTAGAATATCATCTTACTTCTAACTGGCTGCAGCTGGAATACAGCCCTTTTAAAAAATTGAATACTGTACATAATAATTAACAAAACATGTGGATGTAGATACAGTTACAATTATTAGGAACATTAATTTGCATTGTTCAATCTTAGTGGGGGGTTTCTTCTTTCTTAAGGCTTTTAAAGCAGTTAGCAATGAAAATAAATTGAGATAAAAAAATCTGTTTCAAATCTTCCTTAAAAACTTGAAAAATGCTTCTAAACCCTTAAATGTGATTTGATATAATTTTTTTGCCTATTATGTATAGGTTATTTATAGATCTTCTTACGATAAAAGATTTCTATTTATAGGTAGTTCATATCTCATTAAGCCGACTGAGCAGACAGGGTTACATCATACTTGTTTGTAAGTTTAACTGAGACTTATTTAAGAGAACAATAAGCTAGATAAATATTCTACATTATTTTTTATCCAAATAAAAGCATTTCTAGTAATTAATATATGTCAGCAGTCCCATATTGATCATATGTCTGGAAGCAGTCTTTACAGTTTCTACTGAATATTCTTGGAGTTGTTTCCTTTTATGGCTTCCAGAATAATAAACACAATATCCCTGTTGTTTTTGAAATTTATAATAAAGAAAAAAAATATCGATTTTGTTTTGACATTGAAAGGAATTACTGACAGAAAGACAGAAACAGCAATTTTGCACAAGTAACTTTATGCAACTGAAGTTTTAAAGTCCTCGAAGTAAGGGAAGGAGTTTAAAAGAACAAAAGCAAACCAAAAAACCCCTCATACTTGAATAAAAATGTTTTTAAATGTCTGTTGCAATTTTTTTTTTAAGAGGGGAAAACAGCTTTCTCACTTTTGTTAATCTATTCAAATTCAAAGAATGACATTAAAACTCATGATGAGAGTTCTACCCCAAAACTTAGCTTTTCAAAAGACTGGTCAGCTCCTTACATTTAATTGAAAATACATTTAAAAAAATGATGTTTTCATGTACTAAATAAACCTAAATGTTTACCTTGGAAAAGAATAACTGTGTATAGCTGATCGGGGGAGACAGGAACACCACAAAAGCGATTTTTTTTTTTTTCAAGGAAAGGAATTATTTCTGCATAACTTTTAAATCAGTGGGCATCTGTTTCTGGCCATATCAGTGCTCTAATCAGTGCAATAAACTAGACTTTCCAAAGGACATGGAAGGTAGGTAGAGTATGATCTCGAGAGGGACTGAGCTCAGAGTGGGCTCCATGTCGTGGCAGCACATAAATATCAAAGTCAGGAACAAAGTCCAACTTTTTTGGCTACAATTCCCACTGAAATACTCCCTTAAATTTGAGTTTGCTAATTGTATGTGCCACAATGAAATAACATGCTTTTAAAAGATGGATTAATATGCTTCAAGATGATTATGTTATTAAATATTTTATTAATTACAAAGTGAGCTCTGTAAGCCACAGTGTAAGTCAAAGCTGGAAAACAAAATGAACTATTAGTAAAATGCCTCATTCTTTATTTATTAATGAACAGTTTTAGAGGTGAATAGGAAATTCTCCGGGATAAATTCACAAATGCATCCCTCTGTTACTCTTTTTGAAAATGTTTTGTTCTCCTTTCAGACAAATATATATTCTTTTTGCTCTCTAGAAATCATGCTAAAGTTGCTGAAAGGCTCAAACATATTAACCAATTTGTTTGAAGTCCCCCCCCCAAAAAAAAAAGTTTTCCAAGCTTTTTATATTTCATATTAAAATAAGGCAGATGTGGAAGGTGATTCAATGTAATCCATTCATTTAAAAATTCCCAGTGATGAAGATTCAGCTGTAAGTGATTTTTACAGTAAACTATTTCTATAGAATTCGATAGGAATTTCTTCTGTAGGACACCATAAATATCAGACAAAGTCCTGCAGTCAAAGCTCCTGCTGATGATAGTCTAAGATTAGGCAAGGCAGATACTGCAGGATTTAGAATGCAGTCTCCTCATTTGTGGCTGTAATCTTATAACCAGAGGAATATCTGTATTAAAAGTTCAAATTTTAATTCTTTTTTTTTTTCCACTACAGCTATCTAGATTTACTAGTATTTACTAATACTAGTACTTTGGCCACAGTTTTCATTGTTAATGTCATTTCAAACAAGAAGACCCAATTGCTTGGTCTCTGGTCTCTAAAAATCCATCCTGTCAGGGTGAGAATTAATTAATATAACTTTAATTAACTTTTAAGTTTTCCCTTTCCCTTCTTCTCCCTGGGAGAGGGGAAAAATAGGACTCAGATTGATATGATTTCCCAACTCACATCAAATCCTGTGTTTCTGTAAGACAAATTAATGGGGTAATAATAGCATGCTGCTACTAGTATGCATTTTTAACCTAAAATATACCATTAATTAAATTTATTTCACTGAAAAAAAAAAAAAATTCCATTTAATTGACTCAATGTTTACCAGAGGTTGCAAATTGTGGCTTTAGTTATTAACTCTTAGTTTTAATGGGCATTATACTTATAGTATAGGATGCTATTGAAACAACAAGCAGGCCTGATGATTTTCAGATTGAAAGCAACCATTCCAGTCATCTTCACCACTGTTCTGTTCTAATAACATGGATTTCCATGAAATACAGATTTCCAATAACATAGGAAATCTGTATTTCATGACATAAGGATTTAAGATGAGATGGCACTGTGTGCAGAAGGGCATCTAATGGGAACTAAAAGGGGAGCAGTCAGAATACAAGGATATCTGGATTTAAGTGAGTCAACACCAAATTTCTTTGTAAGCTGCTGAACTGAAGAGAAAAAAAATTTCAATTAATATAAAATCATAGGTGTAAAGATGTGAAATTATATAGACTGTCTGATCTATATAAATCCAGCTGAAAGCTTGTCGGTGATGGTTGGGCTGGTGTGATAGCAGTGACCAGTGGTACAGAGGTCTGACCCCACGTTGGAGGGGAGGTGTGGATGGGTTGGAGGTCCAGGCTGAGCTTTGGAGCCAGGAGCCAGGCTTGCCTACCCTCAGAGCCACCCAGCTCTGGGATGGGGACCCATCCAGGTCTGTGCTACCCGGCTGCATTTGCTTAGTCCTCTAGAAATTTTGGGTCAGGTTTGTTTTTTCTAAAAATTATTTAGTTATATTCTAGTGCCCAGAGTGGTTGGTTTTAATCAGGTTGTATTTATCAGAATATTTCTGTGTACGGCATTCTATATTTTGGGATTGGACTTTGTGATTATTCCATCTACTTGCTTAAATGGAACTGAAGCTTTAGGAATAGAGAGCTACTATTTTTTTGTCCTAAATAAAAAATAATAGTTATGTAGAATGGACTCCATATAAAATAGATTATATATCCCTTAGCTGCTGGTGCATTTCCTCCTTACCCATATGCGATGGAAAGTAACATGAAGTGAGCTGCCTTCAACTAACAACTGGTAAAAAGCAGTTGGATGCTGATAGATTCACTTGCCATCTGTAGGGGCTCCACATGCGCCTCGTTTTCCAAATGTAATTAAAATTAAGAATTTTTTCCTCCCCCCTATACGTGGAGGTCATTCCCTGGAATTCCAGAGTTCACTGGTTGCATGCAGATGTGCAACAATAGTGCAGTATGGGTCATGTTCTTCAGCTGCCGGGTACGTCAGTGATACATGAGCTCTGCAGGTTCAAAAAAAGGGGGGGGGGGGAAGAAAATCTTAGCGAGGTTGTGTCAATTAAAGAGTATTCTCCCTGTGTTTAGTTTATTTGAGAAGAGCAACAGTGAAGTTTGAATTAATCTGCTTGAACCTTCTCTTTTGTTTGACTTTATACTCTGGCAGCTAGCTGGGTCCCTTTACAAAACACAGTAAGATCAGCTTCAATACCGTTATTGTGAGAGAGACAAAACCTGAGCAGAAATATCTTACCTTAACCTATATGAAGTGGCCACTTCATACTGCTTCGAGCAGGAATAAGTACTCGGGCCCACAACCACTGTTTACAGATAGGTTCGTGATTAATTAACAATGTGTGGATAAATATTTAGCCCAAATTTTCTTCTTCTGTGCCCTTGCTTGATTCCTGGTTACTTTAATTATGTTTGGGCATCTGGGGACTAGGTTACTATTAGCCATGACTGAAAGTCCTACAGTATTTAGACAAATAATATCAACCTTTTTATGAAATGTTCAACTATTAATGTTGAGGGGCTGCAAAATCATATAGGACAGTAAGAAATGTCCATGGGAAAGCCTGACAGGGCCTCATTTTTCCTAAAAATCTGTAGGATCATTGGTGTAATTTTTTATGAAACACTTTGTTTTTTAATTATTTGGTGGGAAAAGATGGAAGTCACACCCAAAATATTTCTGAAACCACAACGCTTCATTTTCTTTTTATGGAAATCTACTGGGTTTTGTTTCATTCCATTTAAATTGCCATCTCATGCTCAGCACTGTGCTGTTGGAAGGCCCCTCACTTGGTCAGTGCTAACAAGTGTGCTTTGCTATCTGGGAATGACCAGACTTGGTGTCCGGGAAAGGGATGCTTGTGTCATATGTCTGAGGATAGCTGGACACAGCTTGGTTTACAACCTATGAATATACATTCTTGAGGACTAGATATATATGTTTACAGATGGTCCTTCTGAGGATAAAAATGGATGTTCTGGTCATCCTCTGGTAGTAGATGGTTTCTGACCATTATTATTATTATTATTTTACAAAGCAAAAAATTCTAGCCACCCCTTTTTGACCAGAGGGTGTTATTTATTATGCTAGCTTGTTAAGAGAGCAGGAGAAATAAGGGGTATTTTGCAAGCAGTTTAATTTAATAGGTTGAGTTGAATATATGCTATTTGCCTAGGTGCCCTGGAATGTCAAATAAAATGTAGAAATAAGTAAAATATAATATTGTCAGATTTGCTGTGGGAGAACTGGCATACCGTCTTCCCCAAGCTACAGTTGGGGAAGGACCTTGGGAGTGTACAAAACTGATCTAAGCAGGAGAAAACAGAAGGGCTGTTTGGCAATAAGTTGTTTTCATAGCTGTAGCCCTTCAAAAAAAGGCAGAGGGAAATAGAGCAAGCTCATCAGCTGTCTCCTTACCAGCCAAAATAAATGACAGGTACTAAGGTCGCAATACATTTGGAGACAGAACCCACAGGATGTTTTTAGACATGCTGAGCACTTCCTCCAACTGAAACAAGTGGTGTCTAGTTCCTTCCCATTCTTCCACTAATAACTCATTCAGGAGGAATAATGCTTTTGGAATATGAAGATCATGCCCTGTATTTTAATTGTAGAAGGATAGTGAATATACGGCAAAAAGGTAGTCACTAAATGAAGTTCAGGGATCAAGTGTGATAAATCAGTCAGCCCATCACTAGGAAAAGTTTTGGGGGTTTTTTTGATCTCATAGGGACCAAGGGCTCATGTGTTGGGCCAGGGTCAACCCACCACAGCTCGGTACCTGTGGTGTGGTTCCTTTTCCCATTAGCAGGCACTAGATGTTCTTCCTTTTTTGTGATCTCCTCTATGCGATGTCATTATCTCCATTAGTGCCGTATTTATCAAACTTTCTGCATCCGTGACCTCCTCTTGATTCACCTCTCTCCCTGTTGCTGTCTTGAATTCTTCCCTTTTTCGACAACACTGCCTGAAAACTCACTTTTCTGGGAAGACTGGACTTGCTGCCAGCAAGCCAAGGTAGCTAGTAGCCTGGTGGCCACCTCAGATACTTGCAGGAACTTCTCAGTCCTCTGCTGTCAAAAACTGAGCTGCTGCTGACAAACTTTGGGTTTTTTTGTTGTTGGTTTTTTTTCCTAACACTCTGAATATCATTATGTCCTTTTGCAACCCATAGTTTGAGAAATACTTCTTTAGCAGAGGTGAAGTTCCCATCTAGCGATGAATTCCCTAGCAGGACTCTTCTGAAAAGTGACAGAAACCAGATTTGTTGAACCTGGATGTAGCGAAGGTCTGTTGATAGTGGCAGAGGACCTATGTAATTTCATGACAATGCAAAGTTGATGTGATCATTTGAGTTCCAGCCATCTTATGTTCTTCTTCAAACAGGATTATTCTTGATAAGGGATATGGGTGATAAAAGGAGGTTTTGATGTTGGTATATGTGCTTTCAATTTAAGGAAAAAATGAAAGTATTTTTTTTTCCCCTATGTTGTGTGTACATTGTTTTAGATCTCTTGATCAGCCCAGTCTTTAGTTAGAAGTTGGAGAAGACTGTACTGAAAATCAATGGATTTGCATTGCGTTGGTTGGTTAAGATGGAGCCAGATGACATTTCTAATCCCTGTGTTGTAACCTTCACCATATCTCTGCCACCCACCTTTTGCAAACAGGAGGATGCTCTTGGCTCACAGGCATGAGTAGGTGTCCTCAACGTGGTTGGGGTGCTCTGCACGGATCCCCATCCCCAGCAGGTAGCCTGGCTGTTGCTGTGCTCACCTCAGTCTCTCTTGTGTGAATGCCCCGTTGAGTTAGGATCAGGGCAGTGCTTCAGAGATCACGAAAAAGTAAAAGACAGCTCAAGTCTGGTGTATTTGAGACCGAAGTAGAGTGAAAAAGAGGTGAAAAGTCAGTGATCCTTGGGTGTGCTCTCTACACCCATCACAGACACGGTGTGACCTGTTCACATCTCTGTTCCTCAGTTTAATCTACCTGCCATGACACTTACTTTCTGCTACAATTATTATTAATAATGTAAATGTTACGTAGCATCAGGGGTTATGCCTGATGCCTTCCAAAACAAACACATTAATGAGTATTTATTAATAGTTCCTCCGCTCCTCATTTCCAGATGGGAAAAGGAGAGAGGAGCAGGCTGTCCCTCACGATAACCTCTTGAGCTGCAGCAGGACCTGTCAGGAGAGGGCTGCAGACCCTGAGGAACCCTAAGGAGAGCCCTTCAAGACTGCTGGCATGGCTAGGCAAGGCACCTCAGGAAGAGTTCCCTTCTTTGCACTTCAGGAATTAGTAAAACATTAAATATCTTGGAAGAACACCAACCCTCTTTCCATCCTCTTTCCCATGTAACTGCCTTCTGCCCCTCTGCCACACTCGTGATATTTCCAAGGGTTCCTTGATAAAATACTTGCTGTGAGAGGCCTTAATATCCTTAATATCGGAAGACAAAAGATAAATAGCAATCACACAGCTAAAAATATCTGGTTAGTTTAAGTAATAGAGAAATGTATAGTAAATATTTATATAAAAGCCAGGTAAAATACGTGGCAGAATGCTCTGGGAGGAAATAATTTCTGTGAGTGCACCAAGAGCAGCGTTTAAGAGCAAGGCTAAGTCATGAAACATTCTTTAAAGGAACCATTTTGAAACAGGCCATTGTATTTCCCTGTAATTATCTTTCATTGGTAACGAACCACCAGGATTAATTGATGGATATTTACTGATTTCATGAGTATCTGCTTAAGTTCAGTTTCATCATATCTTAAGAGAAATTAACACGATTCAAGGTCTTTGCCCTAAAAACTAATGCAGTGAAAGCTGATGGTAGCACAAAGTCTTTCTCCCAGAAGACTTTATCACTGGGGGAGATCATCATAGAATCATAGAATGGTTTGGATTGGAAGGGACCTTAAAGCTCATCCAGTTCCAACCCCCCTGCCATCAGCAGGGACACCTTCCACTAGACCAGGTTGCTCAAAGCCTCATCCAGCCTGGCCACAAACACTTCCAGGGAGGGGGTATCTACAACTTCCTTGGGCAACCTAGGAAGCCCTGGAAGATGCAGCCCTGGGTGAGTGGCTGATGAAAAATAGGTGTGATAGCTAACTCCCACCAAACCCCTGTGTCAGCAGATCCCTCTCAAACGAGGGACAAGCCAGTCTTGGGCGTTGCGGTTAGACCAGAGTGAATTTTGGCACTTAGGAGGAACGTGGCCTCGCTGGGATATAGAGGTGGCGTGTTGTGAGTCTGTGAGCGTCGGTGTTGCGATCGCGCTTTCCGGTAAACCGAGTTTTCTGTGATGTGGGTGATGATTGTGGTCGGTCCTTGTGTGGCACCGAAGCACTTTGAGGGGCAGTTGACCCAAGTGAGTGAATAACCTCACTGAACGCTGGGTGTGTAGTTCTACACGTGGAATTAAGCGTCTGTGTAAGTGTCCTGTTGAATTGGTCTTGGAAACACAAAATATGTTTTCCGGGGAAAGGCGAGGAGAGGTGGAGGTAGAGAAGGAAGGCGAAGAGAAGCACTTTGAGGGAGTGGTTCCTCCTCTTCTGTGTAGTAGCATCCAGGAGAAGAGAAAATGGGAGCACGTGTTGCATGGTGCCGCGGAAGCCGCTCGTGTCTGGGTGGGTGACGTGATGACGTGAATCAAATACGTAGTACCACAGTCCACTTGGATAGAAAAGTGTGTGTCTGTGAAGTGGGTGGGTACATGATCCCAACACAATTCCTGTTTCATATGGTGAAATAAAACAGTAGGGTAAATAAAAGAGAGATGTACGTATCCTCCCAGGCGTTGCACGCGTCATCTTTTTTAAGATTTACCTTCTGGCACGTAAACAGGACGATAATTTCTGTAAGCAGCTAGTGATGGTCTCTGTGTGCGCTTGTGGGACATAGAATTTCTAGGAAATAAATTAAAAAAGTGATTGTTGCGTGGCTCCTGTAAACCATTAAGTGTTTCCATTAAGCCTCAATGTCTCAGATGTCCACCAGGGCAGAAACAACAGTGCTTTGGTAGCTAGAGGAAGACCTCATTGTATGTATATGCGTGAGCTTATACGTATGTGTGAGTTCACAGCTGTATTTCGGAGTCTGTGCCGTGGAGAGGGGAAGGTCATATAGAAGAGAAGGTAGAGGTTTTGAAAATATGAATGGAAGCTTTTTCTTTTTTTTTTCTTCTTTTTTTTTTTTTTTTTTTCTGTTGATAATTTTAGTTTCTGAAAGTATTGTGGTTTATCCTGGAAAAAAAAATCAAAATAAAAAAAATCAAGGTTACAGAAGTATATGCTTTGGAAACTTTAATTTAAGAAAGTCCTGGTGCAAGACAGTAACGGTGCTGTATTGGTTGGAGTGTTTTTTATGGCTTGTGTGTGGAGCAAAGAGGGAGAAAGAGTTATTTGCAGTTGGTAGCAGGGAGATAGAGTTTCCCTCCCCACGCAAACCAAAGAGGGTAGATGCCCTCTAATTTCCTACGGCCCGTGTCAAGAAGGGTATTTATCGCTCATTTAAAAGCATGCAGAAAGGTAAATGCAGGGGATGGCTTTTTTTCCCCTGGAGTTTTACATAGGAAAATAATTGAGGGCAAACATTGTATGTTATAAGGAATATATCAGGCTGTATATGGCATTATTTTGTGGCAGGTTACAGACCCAAAGGCCTGATCCTGCTGTCAGTGAAGTTAATGGCACATTTTCTATTGATTTCAGGGAAAAAGGGAGCAGACCACAACCTAACATGAGAGACAGGTGAAAGCTGCTGCCCATTATATTTAGGCTCCCAAATTATTTTCTCTTAGTGTCCTGGGAAAAAGATGGACAATAATTGTTCATGTTATAAGTGTAAGGAGGATTGTTTAAAAATGTAAATATCTTCTTTAACATTGCTAAAAATATAAAAGATTCTGTCAGTGCATGAAAGTGAAACTGGCTGAGAGCAAAAGTGAAACCAATAGGCAACTTTCACTCCCCAGGCTGAGTGAAATGCAGAAAAGTAAATCCTAAACAGGTGATGCTGAACAATAAATTTGAATTTTAGAATTTTCTTTACTTTTATTAGCGTAGGAAAATGTTGCTAGTGATCTAGATAAAAATTTCCCCTAAAATAGGTGTTTTCTCTTGATGGCATCTCTTTAAAAAGTCAGGATCAGTTAAAAATGTCTGTGTTTTGGGTTTTTTTTTCCTTTATTATGTTAAGGAGCATCTCTACATGTTAGCCCCTCTTCCTTTTTCATGCTTTACATACTTTGCATCACAGGTTTGCAAGTCATTGACACTCAGTACGCTGACAGGAACATGTACTAGAGCAGGACAGGGCTCACCTTGCTTTGCAAAAGTATGGGTGACTGTGATCAGCAAGTTCCTAGAGAAGGAGGAAAAAAAAAGTATCTTAAAAAGTATATTAAAATGATGGTAGAATGTGTTTAATCTGTAAAACACTCAAAAGTGAGAGATAATGTAGCAAATGGGAGAGAGAGACATTCAGTTGTTCTTGGCCAGGCTAATAGCATCAGCAGGAGACAAATGTACAGAAAAGTGGGTAAAGACCAAACAAAGCAACAGCAGAGGGTAAAAAAAATAAAAGGCAAAAAAAAAAAAAGCATAGGGTGCCGTGGAAAAAAAGGGAGAAAGGAGGAAAAGAATTATTTAGAGAAGTTAACATTGTGCAAAATACTTCCCTGCTTCACCTTTGTCAATGTCTAGGAAATCGAGTGGAAAAATAGATGTGCGGGCAGCAGTCTGCTAGGATCTAAGCAGGATGAGGAGGGGAAAATCTGTGGAAGGAGAAGGGTAAAAGATGGAAGAAAAGATTTCAACATTTTTAAAAGAAAAAAAAAAGCCAGTTTTTAGTCATAAATACTACACCCTACAGTGCTGGGGCTTTCTGGCCATGACTTACATTGATAATGTTTATTAAATGACAAACTGAAACAAGGGTTTTTTAGCACACAGTGAATTTGTACTCCTTACCTTCATTTTTTTTTTTCCCCCCTCTCACATTTGTTTGAAAAAGTGTAGAGCAAAAAAAGGGCATAAAAATGGTGTATAGGCAGTGATTTTGGCTGGTACCTTCCTCGCAGGTGAAGGAAGGGGGTAGAAGTCGCAAAACTAGGAGGCTGTGTAAATTCTGCAGCGTCACAAATAAGTACATAATAACCCAAATCGCAGAAAAACGGGTAAAGAAAACACTGTATTTATCTGTGAAGGTATTTGGCTTTTAAAACAGGGGAGGGAAAAGTTGCTGTGGGCTGGCATATCTCAGGACTCTGTCCCTCATGTAAATAGCTTAAAAAAAAATAAAATTAGGTTGTCAATATATGTAAAATAAATTATTATTTTTCTTTTTTACTATAAGATCATGCCATTTGCAGATTAAATGTTGTTAATGAGCTGGAGCATACAGCAGGATACAGGCCTCTAAGAACTGAAAAGCAGGGCTGGAGAATCTGGTGCTTTGATTGAGCGTGTACAGAGCTCATTTTTGACGTGTGTCCCCCAAATTATCAAAAAAAAACCAACCAAACCCCAATGTTGAGGGCTCTAATTAGAATGTAAGAAGAGTTTTTTTTTTAAAAAAAATGCTTTTCAGAGGAAGAGATACAAAGCTTTGCGAGGGTCAGGTAATTTGAATGTGCAGCAATGGGTCTAAGCGGGTAATAATTTGAATTTCTTCTCTTTTGGGTTGTAGGGAGCGCGGTGAGTCCCTGTTCTGGACAGAAAACCCAACCGGCCGAGGGAAACCAGCATCACCTCTCAGGTAACGAACGCGCTGGTACCGACGGCTTTCGAGTTAAAGAGAGAAAATCACTTTTCTGTTTGGATTAAATAATACCTGACCTTTTGGCCTTTTGGGTTTTGGAGTTTCTTGACATTTCAGACCGAGCTAAATATTTTTGTTTGATTTTAAGAGAGGTGAGGAGGTAAAGGATTGTAAAGGAGGGAAGTTAATGCCAAGTCCTTCTGAAGTCCGGTCGGTTGCAGGAGAACAGCAGTGCTGAGAGTGTTATCCTGGGTTTTTCCCATTAAAAGATGCAAATGATAGGATGTTATAGAAAGAGAGATGTATTTGTGAGCTGTGGTGTGTGTTTCACTTCGCCTCGGATTAGAATAGCAAATAAATCGGAACTGGATGCTGTAATTTATTGGTTGGTCAAAGACAGGGCTAAAAAAATTAGTTCTTTCTAATTGTAGGTGGCTTGATTGTATGGACAAATATATTTCATGTGCTTAGCAATTAAAAATAGTCTGTTTTGATGAAGTTGGAGGAACGATACTTGTTTTTAAAGCATGCTGGTTAATTAAGCAAGAGTCAGTAAATGGCATAAAGCTCTAGATCGGATGCTTTTGGAGAAAAATGTGGTTCCTTGAGGTCAAATTAGTCAAAAAGTAAAATTTTCTGATCAGGAAAGAGGCTGTATTTCTGAGGTATTTTATACTTTGTGTAAGCTTATTATATACACCAATAGAGAGAGGAGCTGTGTTAAAAGTGCTGGACTTGCTGTTGTATGACGGTACATCACTTGTTCTTTCTGTTTTGAATTGTTGATTCAACTCTGATAATTTAGACAAAGAGAGAAATGTAAATGTCATTTACTGAATGGGATGTTTGTAGCATTGGGGGGGGAAAAAAAAAAGAGAGGTTAAAAATGGCTAGAAGTCTCTAAATTCTAGAATGTTGTTCTGTAGCCTTTTAAAAGGCAAAAAATCCAAATAATAATATTTCCACTGGCAAAATAATATACAATATCTAAAAACAATATAAACTGCTGTTAGAAGAGCTTTGAAATAAACAATATGTGAAGACAGGTAGCTGGAATTTGGCAGTATTTTTCTTCCCCTAGTCTCCTTCCTTTTTGGCAAGGAAAATGGAAAGATTTCTTTTAAATATAAAAGGAATACAGAAATAAAATTGGAGTGAAATATTATGCTTGATAATTCGTGAAATTTGTTTTCTGCTAAGTTTTGTGGTTTTTAAATGTAAGTGCTGTGAAATAGTTCAGATCTCAAAGTTTGTGGGGAGGAAATGTTTCAGCATCTTTGTTTATACCTGAGGAATCCATTTTAGAAGTCCATTTTCCCCTGTTTGCAAAATACATTTTTATTAGATCTATGTATTTGGGTTAAGACTTACTTAAAATTTCTTAATTAGGTTATACTGAAATTCTAAGTGATTTAAAAAGAAGGATTATGGTAATATGACAAAACATAACACTATTTTCATTGAAATCCTTAAATAAAGCCCTTTTAACACGCCAATTTTAAAAATCTATAAATTTAGGGTGTTAAAATAGTACAAAGTCTAAAAAGGCCGAACTCATAGTGGAATGTATAATCCTGTACCAGTGAGCAGGGATTTTGTAGGTACGTCTGGAACATGGGAGGAGGTCATTTACACCTTCAGTTTGGTTTTGAGCATTTCTCTTGCGGCGTCGTCCTTTTTAAGACTTTATTGTATATATGTAAAATACTTGTAGAATGTTTGTGGTTGATTTGTAAAGAGAAAATGTAGAGAAAGAGGTAATAGTGGAGGTGCGCTAAGCTAGCTGGCAATTGATTGTGTTTTCTCAGGAAATTTTGAAAAAAATATGGCAAAATAAAAATTGCCAGAGTAAGGAATAAATTCTAAATAATTGTATCGGTGCCGTTTGGAATAACGTGGTTGTGAATTGTCTTTAAAAACCTCCTGGAAAGTGTCTGAAAAACAGTACAACATAAAAAAGGCTTTCCAATTGTGATTTCTCTAGATAAAGCTGTTGGCTTGTAGGCTGATTTAAGGGACAAGGTATTAAAAAAATAAACTTTAAAAAAAGAGCTATATATGTGCTTTTCTTCTCAGTTAATTTTTTTTTTAAAGAAAAAAAGGAGAACGTCTGTGTGTTTCTTTCCTCTGTGTTGTTTATGGCCTGAAATAAATAATGAATTTGTAGTGATTTAATTTTTTTTTTTTTTTTTTTAAAAAGAAGTATTTGTGTGACAAATCTGGCAGTAGATTTGTTTTTACTTCTGTTTTTAATTTTTGGAGAAATAGCAGCATGTTTGTGGATATTTGCATTTGTTTCAGAGGTTGGAGCATAAGCCAGATATCTGTGTAGTCTGTCAGGCAGTTACACGTCTGAGCATGGTACAGTTTGTAGCACTACAAATTAGAGCCATTTGATTTGGATTTGCTGCACAGAAGCTTTAATTTAAAATA
>NW_010333951.1:0-6643 GCF_000700745.2 Antrostomus carolinensis
AAACCTGGCCACGCAAACCCAATACAACAGTATTTGCAAGAGAGCTCCAGCTTAGCACTGCACTCCCCAAAATCCACAGGAATTTTGGCTAATCTAACTTCACAGGTTGCAATGTTCTCATTCTAGATAAAAGCACCATGACTGGGAGAGAAATTAACTGTGTCTAAGGTCACCCAAGTCAGCAGGGTATTTGGCTTCCAAAGCAGTAAAGCAGCAAAATTCAGCCTAATATGACACATTTAAGTTTAAGAATATTTATGACACGTGGCATTAAGTGGATTCTTAAGTGTTTGGCTGAATAGGGATGGATTAAAACTCATTTTAAGCATCCCTCTGAATTCAGGCTGTGATATTCTGACTTTACATCTTTTAGTTCAGTCAACGGCAAATATTTATAGTAGAACAATGGTGAACTGAATTTTTCAATACCATTTTTTTTCTTAACGTTTAAAAATATATTTTATTTTTTCTTATCTCTGTAAATATTTATTTTACTTTGCTTACTTTCTTTTCATAGTCGCTTATTTTCTTTATCCACTAATATTAAGTAACAAGGTCTTATTAATGCACTAAACACTGTAATGTTAGATAAATTTTTTTAAAGGAAAAAAGTATAAATCTTCAGGAACTTTGAATAATCTAGAACTTCTGCTTACATAGATTTTTATCCTATCCAGTTTTAGGGAAAATCATCATTATGGATTGTCTTGGTTTCGACAGTTGTTCTATCACCCAGTGACCCCTCCCCACTCCTGGGACAGGGGAACTGGGAAAAGGAAAGGAGACCCATGGGTTGAAATGAAAACAGATTTAATGAAATAATAATAAGAACTAATATTGATACTAATACTAATATAAAATACACAAGTTATACTCAGCCGACGAAAGTGCTACAGTTAAAACAAGCAGGAGAGTTGGCCTTGGGAGCGTAATGATGGGTAAGACCCTCCAGGGATGACAGCCATTGAGGAAGAGAGTCGTCCCAAGCAAACTTTCCAATTTACAGTTAGAGTGACATTTATGGTATGGAATAGTGCTGTTGGCCAGCTTGGGTCAGCTGCCCTGGCTTTCACTTCTCTCTCCTTAGCACCTGGCTAACTTTAAACTGCTAAAGACCTTGATCACTATGGAAACTAGTGTCTAAACTAAAACAAAGTGTCTTATCAACTTTGTTCTCACCAAATTGGGTGCTGCAGTCTTCCTAAAATGCAGCCTTTCTGACGGAGAATTAATTCTATGAGTCTATCTCAGCAAAATCAGGACATGGATCAATGCTGTTGCTTAAGAAAACATGAAATTACAGGTTAGTTCATTGGTCCATAGGAATATGAACTGCCATTAAGCATATCAAACCACAAGTCATGATTCTAGGGTCTGAGTCCCAAAAAAATTCTGTCCTTCCAAATGCAGAGCAGGAAGGACAGTGAACCATCAAATTATTCTTTTATTTCTTAAGGGTGACTGAATGACCTCTACACCAGGATGACAAGAGTACACTCCTCCCTTTTTGTGGGGAGAGCTTCCTGTTTGTAGGTGGTGTGCTGAATTCACACTAAAGGTGCTATCAAAGCTCTCGGAGGTTGTAGATTTCTAGTCAAGACTTCACCTCATCAGAAGCAGTGAGTTAGAGCACAGGAGATAAATACATACGGTGTTTGTTTTCCACTATAGAGAAATCCAGCTGTTGCAGGAAAAGCTTCCTGAAAAAGATCTCATCAATGATCACCACTGGATTGACCAGGCTCTTGTAATGCCCAAAAGCTCCTGATTGTGACCTTTGTTCTTTTTGGTGGTTTTCATTAATTCCATAGTGGTTTTTTTTAGAAAACATTTTATTATCCCATTCTTCCTTTCTAACATCAGACAAGAAATCATATATATTTAGGATTAGGAAAGAATATTTAGGAAAGAATCCTCCATATCTGGATTTATGGACTGAATTTCATGGTGATAATTGGCAACAGCGTAGTGAGGCATAATAAATTGTTGCCTCTGTGGATTAGAAAGTCTGAGAAACTTGTAAGCAATTGGGTTTTCTGTTTGAAATGTTGTATTTGGAGACTTTAAAATTCAAGAGATAATCATCATCTCTAAGTTTCTGGGCATCAACAATTTTACATCTTTATTCCATTTTTAATAGATAATGTGTTCAAAGAAGTGCCACTTTCAATTTTCAACACAGATCTAGAAAGAAAATTCATATTCCTTTAATGGACATTGTATCTCAGATTGACTCTTTGAAAACAGAGTAACTTGTTTTCTTGAAGATTCTCATTTGTATTTCCCTAGAAGTTCTCTTTCTACTAATTTTTTGAAAAGGACCAAGGCAACGGATAGAACCTTACTGTAAAATGAAAGAAGTGTGATGAGTGAACTATTTTTTAATATAATCACTTACCTTTTACAAAAACACTAGCTGACAATTATATGTCCTGTTTTATTGACTGTGACTCTAAATTAAAGAAAAAAAAAAAGTTAGGCAACTCATTTTAGTTATGTCTACCAAAGGATCCATAGCTATTCTTCAATACATTTTTAAACACATTAAATTAGAAATCAAATTAAAATCATATATTTAACAAAATATTTCCATTTAATCACATGAGTAGGACTTGTAAATAACAGAGTTCAAAGCTCTTGAGCAGATGGTCTTTCTGTTTTAATTCTTTATCTGATCTGCTGTATGCCAGTAAATCTCTGAGTTTCATTTGCTTTATTTAAATCCCTCGGCTATTCAGGACACATTGTGTCAAAGCATTCTGCTGTGGAATTTCAGTTGTTTTATGTATGCTCCTAAACTAAAAGAAAACATATGTATATTTTGTACAAACAAAGGACAACATGATAAAAAATACAACACACACACACACAAAATTTTTCCCTGGTGGCTTATATAAATACTCTCTATATGTGTTATGTATATACGCAGAGAGAGGATGCAGGCACTTAAGGAATAGGCCAGATTTCAAATATTGTTTACTGGAAACTCAAAAGTAAAAATAGTTCTAACTACTTTAAAAATCTTTCTCTATGCTAATTTTAATCCATCATTTAATAAATGTGTTTTACCAAAATAGGATTCAATTGGTTTAACTTCATTGCTACTAATCACTTGCACTAACATCAAGGTTCAAAGCATTGCACAGAGTAGCTGTGCCAAGTTCATTTTGGCTGACTGTTTAGATTTAATAACATTGTGTTTAAAGGATTTAGCTCTACACTACCTTGTAACATGAATGACATAGCCTCTCTTTGAAAACTCCATGGAGTCATAAAGCTGGCTTGAAAAAACTTAGGTCTTCTTGACATCTTCATTTTCCAAATATGACTGTAAAGCCATGCAGTGAGACACACATCACATAATACTGAGTTACCTGGAGACATTAAGTTCAAATGCATCTTCCCTTTCTCATTTGAACAATTAATTCAAGAATGAAATCACATGACCCTAAGACTCACTGGTAATATATACATTCCTATATATAGCTTGAGATTTTCAAAGATATGCTCTTAAATGAAGTGCCTGAAATCCACAGATGGATTACCTCTAGTGGTGTTTGGATTAGGTCAGTGGAATTTGGACAGGAAAGGGAAAAAGTAAGAATTGCAAGACATTTATCTCTCACTTAACACTTGTTCTTCGAAAGAGGATTTCTGTTGGCAACAAAATTTATATTTGTCTTCAAAAGACTGAATGTTTTTGTTTATAGCTTTTTTTCCCCCTTAAAACACAGTTATTTTGTTACCACAGTCCATCATAAAACAGCCTATTTGTTTTATTACATCCAAATATTTTTAGTGTTGACTATGGCATGACATGATAACTGTGATAACAGCCCTTGAAAAGAAAAGGGAAAATCTGGGTTATGTGTGAGCACTGATGGACAGGAATCTCAGCCATGGAGGAAAAATAGTTTTGTCCTACTTTCTGAGCAGATGAGAATTAGAGAGAGAGTGAGCAACTTCCAATTTTAGGTCAATATTTTCACCCAGGGAGAACTCAGAAAAACGGATCATCTTTTTGGCATGCAGCAATTGTGTCCATGGAGGCAAAGACACTTGACACCTTACTAAAATAAAAACAGTTGCCATTGTTTATATACTAATTAAACTAAGTGAAGAAGAAAAAATAGGATGCAAGGTTACATCTCATTTGCTCTGAAACTAATTCAGCTGCCCACTTGCTTAGATTTTAATGCACAGAGGTACATGAACCTCTAGCCACTCAGTCAGAGGTACATGAACCTCTAGCCACTCAGTCATTCAGTTTTCAGTCCATCTGTCTGTCTAGCTTCCTATCACAGACACACACATACAGCAAATGTACTTATTTATTTGTTCATGAGAAATGAAGGGAAAAATGAAATACTGGAGCTATGTTGAACAGTTACTTATTTTTGCAAACATATATTATTCATCTAGAAAAAAAATAGTTTAAGGTCATTCTAGATAATACAATTAATTCTCTAGTGACAGGGCAAGGAATCTCAGTGGTTTTACAGCCACGCAATGCCCGTGTACTTTAACAAAAATCCCTTGTGCTGTTTTTGTAAAATCAGCTGAGGACCTCAACTTAGTTGTTGCTTATGCAAAACTCTCTCATGCTTCTGTGCAAGAATAAAAACATAGTAAAAGATGTTAGCCAAGGGCAAATGAAGATGGAAATGTTGCGTATTTGGAAAATACCTCTAGCCACTAAGAGTGTGTCCAGGTGCTAGTGACTTGAAAAGTCACTTCTTATAATTCCCTAGGGAAGGCAGTATGTTTTTCCATTCCCTACTTTTCTGTGTGCTGCTAAAAACCTTGAATCAAAATGAAATGAACAACACTGGAAATGTCAGGAAACTAAGCAAAAAGTCCATTGCAAGTCTTTAAAATAACCTGTGGCTATTTAATTCTGATCATAATGACTAGGTGAACTTGGTGTACTAGAGGACTTTGATAAACAAAATTTCTATTTTCCCTGTGCTTAGGGAAATCATTGTAGCGTTTAGACTCTTTTAAGTCAGGCACTTATCCAAAATGACTGCCACCTTGGAAGTTACTGCCAGCCTTAGCTATGAATGTCATTGGTTTGTTGGGTCACATCAAATCCTTCTCGCGCTGTTACAAAGACAAATCAAATAATGTATTTTTGTGAGGATGTGTAGAATATGCAATATTTGATTTAAAAATCTGGATAAAGCTTGCAACAGATAGTTTAAGTGTAACATAGGATACCGATTCAGGTTATCTCTGAAAGATTATATGGATTTTGACCTCCTTTGGAACAGCATCATAAGAGGGACCAGAAATTGGACTGATGATGGCATTGAGAGGGGAAAAGGGAAAATAGGCAGTATTTGAAATTCAGGCAGGTGCATATGATACATGGATGTTTTCCTCCCCATGGATGCTGGTAGTGTTTTAAGTAACAGACACTGTTGACTGAGGAGTTAACTTCATCTTTACACTAAACAGAGCTGAGACAGCTGACCATGCTGTGTTTGTGGCAGTTAGCAGTGTCTGACGTTTCTGCAGAAGGCTTGGAGCTGATAAAAGGTACCTTGAGCTAAAGCCACGATAACCTCTGGTGGGCAGGTGAGCAGCACGCCCGACACCTCTCCGTACCTGAGCACCCGCGTGCTCGCCCAGTTTGCTCACACCTGAGAGAACGGTCACTGGAGGTGGTGGGGGAGGGGGATAAACTGACGTTTAACTTCAAGCAGATCTGTGCCCCTCGGTGACCACAGGTGGGCCAGGGCCGGGCCACCACGCATGTCCCGGGGGGCAGCCGGGAGCGCCAGGCGCGGAGACTGTCCCGGCTGTAGCCCCCCACGGGCACGGGGGGTCGGGCTGGCGTCAGGGCCCTGGCGGGCAGTGCAGGGGGCTGGCAGCCCCGGGCACGGCCCTCGGCAGAACCCTGGGGCCGCTCCAGGCAAACGTGGCACCTGCCGGTAAAAGGCGTGTGAAAGTGCGGGAGAGCCACCGGGTCCCGCAGCTCATTTCCTACGGGTCTCGCCCCAAATGCCCGTTACTTGGTTTAATTAGGATCGCACAGCATCTCTGTCCCTGTCAGGATACATCCATAGGCTACCGTCTGGTCTCTGTAAGTATATTCAGCCTATAGGCACACACGCGTAGTGCTGCATCCTCTGCATTTCTAGCCAGCCTTCATTCATATTTATGCCGCGATTAAATATTTGATCAAAGGTTGAACGCTAACGCCTTGTGATCGGACGCAGATCGGTTATGTTTGTAATGTACGACCCTTAAAATAGCCTGTTTTGTAAACTGCGAGTGTCTAAAGATGCCCTGTGCAGCCCCCCCGAGCCGCGCAGCCTCCCCCACCAAATAATAATAATGCTGCAGATTGTAGAAGGATTTGAGTCTGCAGCCAGGGAGAAAGGGATTAGGACGAGAGCAGTGGAAGTTAAATTGTGCTGCATATAAAAAATGGGCGGATTGGTCTCTAGATGAGAGCTTGGTACCACCTTCCTTTCTAAAATAAAATCTCTCTGGCATGAAGTCACAGCCTATTTCACATCCGGTTTACCCTGGGACGTATTACTACTGTCTTGGTAAAGAGAAAGCTTTTGTTGTATAGCGGCGGTCGGAATATCGGCAAGAGAAATTTGGGTGCTAAACCCGGAGGAGCGGAGCA